>NW_024734024.1:0-28795 GCF_018991925.1 Homarus americanus | reverse complement strand
TGTCTTGAATAAAGACGAAAGCTAAGGTACTCCGTTGTTTCCATTTTCCCATGTGATTTTATCAAGATATAAATATATATATATATATATATATATATATATATAAATATATATATATATATACTATATATATATATATGTTGTTATTAAATATATATATATATATATATATATATAAATAAACAAACAAACAGACACACATTAGAGGCGAGAGGGTCACCTGAGCAGCTTCAATTGCCAAGAAAACTTCGCTAAACTTCTCAGTCATTTAAGAAAGATTTCTGGGAAAATAGGACCACCAACAGCTCTCTTACGGAGGACCCTGAGTGTAGCCTGAGACTGAGACAATAACTGACGTGCATGATGACCAAAATATTAAAAGGAATGCCAGAAATTGTTGACACACAAACACTCACGCCTGGACGTTCATTTCAGCACCTCCCCCTCCTCTCTATCTCCTTCCCCTTCCCCTCCCCCTCCTCTCTATCTCCTACCCCTCCTCTCCATGTCCTCGCCCCTCCCACTCTCCCTCCTTCTTTTCATCCCCCCCTCCCCCCCAGGGTCTGTATGTGAGTGGTGGACGTCTCTCTTAAGATAAATTTGTTCTTGTTTAATGAAACCGGATTGTTTGCTTATCCCTCGTTACTTTCTCTCTCGCTCCCATCTTTTGTTAGTGTGTTGGGATTTTCTTTATTCTTTTTTTTGTCTTCATAGCTATATTTGCTGTTTATTTATATATTTTTTGTTTGTTTTTTATTTCATCTTAATATCTACATTTCTCTTCATATTTGTTCCCTCTGTCATATTTCTCTTTGTGTAAATATACTGTTTGGTGACCATTATCGTGTAAAGGTAATAAGATGGTTGTTACAGCCAACAGCTGGGGAGAATCACCACACACTCCCACATTACTGGACTTCCCCGACCATTAGTGTGTCACACTGGATGGATGAACTGTAATTTGTGTCTTTAATACGATCAGAGGCAACAAATATTTTTTTATGGTCACGCTGCTGATATCGAGTGTCGCCTATAACCATATCACAATGTGTGTGTGTGTGTGTTTTAACTTAGCTCAAGTAGAAAATGGAGTGATGTACAGGATGGAATAACTCACATTCATTCACTGTTTATAGCCTCTGGAACTGCTTTAATTTCAGAGTTAAAAGGTCAAGGTCACACCATTATAAAAACAGGTCACCCTCCCTTCGGCGTGAGTTTACACAAGCTGGTCGGTCATTCACCACAGCTCGCACAAAGTTCACATCGCTCACCTGCATAGTGTCGCAACTCACCTGGTAACTTTATGGGATTTTGAGCTAAAGGAACATTAAAACCGTAGAGTCACAGATATACTAACTGGATTATGTGTGTGGAATGACACACCTGGACCGTAACTTTAGTGGTAAATGACACACCTGGGCCGTAACTCTTGTCATAACTCGGCGTGAAAGATTCCTGTTATACTTACCCACACGTTAATGATTATAATAAACAACT
The DNA here is from genome assembly GCF_018991925.1 of Homarus americanus. Lineage (NCBI taxonomy): Eukaryota > Metazoa > Arthropoda > Malacostraca > Decapoda > Nephropidae > Homarus > Homarus americanus. The sequence continues at coordinate 27,295 of NW_024734024.1, read as the reverse complement.
CGTAAACTTTTGATGACATAAACGATCATCTCACAAAGTTTAAAGCGTTCATTTAGCAGCCAATAGCACGACGTGTTATCTGTAGCACCCACCCACCCTCTCAGGTCACCAGGATAATATAACTAACAGGGGTTCCTAGTCTTTTTATGTATAGTCCCCTCCACTAGTACATTTACAGGGGCTCATCAGGTTTTTTGCAGTGTGGCAGCACTGTGTTTGTTTACATTGAACAGAAGGTAACTCGCAATGGTAAACACACTATGGAATAAATTTAAGGCAATATTAAAGCAAAAGTCTCAAAGATAGTGATTTGTGGATGTAAAGGCCTGACTTTGGGGATAGAAATCCCTTACCAGACTAATCAGGATCTTAATAAAGGAAAGTCAAGGACCACGGTTTTCCGAGGAATAACAAACAACCGTTTGAGATTGACATCTCTTTACTATAAAAATATAACACAAAACTCTGACACCACTCAACAAACATCAAATAACAATTACGGGAGTCAAACAATTAAGTCAAGTCAACAGTTAATGGAGTCAAACAATTAATGGAAGCAAACAATAAAAGGGAGCAAACAATTAATGGGAGTCAGCAATTAATAGAATCAAACAATTAATGGGAGTCAACAACTGATAGACTCAAACAATGAACAGATATTTCCTAGGGCAGTGGCCCTGGGGGAAGGTTCTGGAACACTGTGATCCACACTCGGGGTAGGGAAGCATCCATTCAACTCCACACTCGAGCGACGTCTTAAAATGGCAGGAGAACACAGGGGCACAGACGGAATGAGATGAACTGACGGTCGTGGTATGCGGTAGTGGTAGATGACCAGAGAATTGACAGTCGATAGGTGAAGGTCTGGGAACACAGCCCACTAGTCCAGGACCTATGATGAGATCACAGCCAGAATTTGACGAACAGCCGGGTAGCTAGATAGTGACTGTATAGCGGCTGGGGTGAATCTGCCGGTGACCCAGATAGACGCTGCCGTTCTCACCTCTGTCCTACCCCCCCAAGTGTCGTCTGCAGCAGCAAACGAGGGAGTTAGCAGCGGTAACCAGCAGGAAGATCGTTTCCGCCCTTACAGTGGAATGGTGATATGAAGAGCCCCTGTCAATGCACTAGTGAAGGGGATTGTACATTACGTGGAGCAGTTAGAGACAGCTCACTATGTCTGTTGTTCATCTTCACAAATTTATAGGAGGTAAAATTACAGTTACGTAAAAAATAAAAGCAACTATTTTTCTATTACATTTTTATATCAACGTGAGCTGAAGATAATTTTTACCATTATGTGAGGATATTTTTTTGTCAAAATGGAAAATCAGTAAAAAAAAAAACCGTTACGTTGGGATTAATGTGGAGTTGATGTAGAAGGATAAAGGAAGAAGGTGGATTGATGGAAGAACCTGATGATGGACGGATAACTTAAAAGTGGAGAATAAACGTAAAAGCAAAAACAAAATGAATAAATGTCAAAGAAATAAGAGGACATGATATAACACTCTTATTCCGGTTTCTTTCTCTCTCTCTCTCTCTCTCTCTCTGACTACAACAGTTCACGATCATTAAACTAGGACCTTGGCTCAGTATACTTAACATTCACCGCCAGTTCGTGTCCTTAATCAGTCTTGACAACAGTTTATACAGGTTGACAATCCTTTATCCGAAATCCTTGGGACCAGAGGCATTTCGGTTTTCGGAATTTTTCGGTTTTCAGAATGGTTAGATTTTTTTTTTTATGTGTATTAGCCCACCAGAGCATAGATCACTGACCCACATTGGCGCCTGGGGGTCTAAAATATGATAAAAATAATAATAATAATAATTCATAGGTCTAGGTCGTGTTTCTCACTTTTGATCTTTTTTCATTCTTACATAAGAACATAAGAAAGTGGGATACTGCAGGAGGCCGACTGGCCCATACAGGGCAGATCACTTTCACACCCATCCCAGCACTTCCATGTGCCTATCCAACTTCGTCTTGAAGCTCCCTAGCGTCCCCGATCCTACTATAGCACTCGGTAGCCTATTCCACATATCCACAACTCTATTACCAAACCAGTGCTTGCCTATATCCTTTCTGAATCGGAATTTATCTAATTTAAAGCCATTTGTTCTAGTTATTTCTGTTATTACTGAGCTTCAGAACATCTTCCATTTTACCCTTGTTAATCCCCATCTTACCCACTTTGTACACCCTATCATATCTCCCCTAACTCTACGCCTCTCTAATGAATGTAAGCCTGCTTTTCAGTCTTTCTTCATATGGAAGGTTTCTAATATTATGGATCATTTTTGTCATTCTTCTTTGTACTCTCCAAAGAATCTATGTCCATTCTATAATAAGGACACCAGAACTGAACCGCATAATCCATGTGTGGTCTCACTAATGCTAGGTAAAGTTTCAAGATAACGTCAGCAGTTCTGTTACTCACAGACCTAGATATGAACCCAAGAATCCTGTTTGCCTTGTTGCGAACGCTAATACATTGTTTTCTAGGTTTCAAGTCGTTGCTAACAAATACACCTTGATCTTTTTCACAAACTGAGTTTTCTATTTCCGTGTTACCTAGTTTATACTTAACGTTTGTATTCGTCTTCCCTATCTGTAGTACCTTGCATTTATCAGTATTAAAATTCATTTGCCAGTCTACTGACCACCGGCGTAAGGTATCTAGATCTTCTTTTGAAGGTGTTCAAAGTCACTGTCTGAATTTATCACTCTCCCATTTTGGTATCATCTGCAAATTTACTAATCCTACTAGTTATGCTCTAAATCAAGATCATTAATGAATATAACAAACAGCAGAGGGCCTAATACAGATCCCTGGGGAACTCCGCTTTTGACCGCACCCCAGTCTGATTCTAATCCACGTATGCTGACTCTTTTGTTTCTACCAGTTAACCATGACCTAATCCATTTTAATACTGATCCACCTATTCCATGTGCTTCTACCTTCCTTATCAATCTCTCATGAGGGACTCTATCGAATGCTTTACTGAAATCTAAATAAATTATATCATATGACTTATCATTATCTACCGCTTCAAATACTTCTGAGAAAAAGCTAAGCAAATTTGTGAGATAAGAACGTCCCTGGGTGAACCCGTGCTGAGACGAATGAATTAAGTTGAATGTTTCAAGGTGGCTTCTGATTTTTGTAGCAATAATTGACTCTAGCAACTTGCCTATGATTGACGTGAGACTAATGGGACGGTAATTTGATGCTATTGATTTATCACCCTTTTTGAAAATCGGAACTACATTTGCAAGTTTCCAAGCTTCTGGCACTAGGCTCGATTCTAATGACTTATTAAATAAAACTGCTAATGGATTACTCAACTCATCTCTACATTCTTTTAATATTCTAGCATATACCTCGTCTGATATTACAGTATTATTGTTATTATTATTATTATTAATTTTATTATTATATTTTATTATTATTATTATTATTGTAATCATTATTATTTTATTTTGGTGTATAATTATTAAAAATTTTATTTACTATGAATAATTATTATTACGATTACATTTTTGCCCCCCAGGCCCCGATGTGGGTCAGTGATCTGTGCCTGGCTGGGCTAATAATCCCTGTAAAAAAAAAAAAAGAAAAATGCCCCACAAAAAACTTTCGGTTTTTAGAGCTTTTCGGTTTTCGGAATTTCGGATAAAGGGTTGTCAACCTGTACTCCATAGTCTAACTTACCGGGCCAGAGGTCCTGTTAACTCTGACTATTGCAGTGGTTTTGTGGTTGTGTTGCTAATGTGGTGGTTGTTTGGTGTTGTTTTTGGCGTGTTATTGGTGTTGTGGTTGTGTTGTGGTTATATAGTGTTATTGTGTTGTTGATGTGGTAGGTTTTGTGATTGTATAGTGTTGTTTGTGTTGTTTAGTGTTGTTTAGTGTTGTTTGTGTTGTTATGGTTGTCTTGTGGTTGTAGAGGTTATATACGGGGAAGGAATCTTTCTATTGTGATATATATATATATATATATACAGTGAATTAAATGATGAAAGACAAAGGATAATGCTAAGCCTGATGTGTTAATATTGTGTTGATGTTAAGTACTAGAGTCTTATAAGTGTTATGATTATGTGAAGCTTGTAGGTGTTATAGTTATAAAAGTCTAATACACAGTTGAAATTACTATAAGACTCGCTATAGTGTCATCAACAACTAATATCAACTCAATATAAATTTGCTGCACATTCCTCCATAAACTTTACAAGATGGTGATAACTTGACAGTACAGGAAGATTATTCGCTCACAAAATATTTAAAAATCATTGGTAACTTCCTTGTAATGGAGTTAGAAATATTGTTGAATATTTTATGAGAGAGAGAGAGAGAGAGAGAGAGAGAGAGAGAGAGAGTCATACCACCACTGCACCACAACAGATATGAATAACCTCCATGGGTTATGAACATGGTGCAGATAACAATAACTTACACACACACACACACAAGGGTAACAACAAGCCCTGTGCGTGTCCTTTCACATATAATCGAAGACGCAATATATCCCCGAACACCATAAAGCTCCTGGTTAAAGAATCGTATCATGTCTGCTATCGAATTTTTCCTGGCTCTTAAGGGTGCCAGTGTCCCTGCCAGATTCCGAAGGTATCCGTCCATTTGCGGGAGAGATATTGTGGCAGGGAGAGTAACACTCACGAACAAGGGGATTCGCTCACTGCTGTTATATTCCACCAACTCCCTCACGGATATTACGTTAGGTGACATGAAGAATATATTAACATCTGTATTACATGTATTTTAGCACATATCTTCCGTATAATAACATATAAAACAAAGGCAGTGGAGAGTAATTGTACTAGAAAAGGATCTTATATTGCCCCCCAGAGAAACTGTTTTCCTCATATTTCTATCGAGAAGTTATGAATGATTTTTGCTCTAGAGAAAAACATCACGTACTAATTATATTTTTGAACCAGTCCCCAGCTGCACGACTCAAGTACTGACTCCACTCTGACATGATAACTACGTCTAGGAGAGAGAGAGAGAGAGAGAGAGAGAGAGAGAGAGAGAGAGAGAGAGAGACGTGTGTGTGTGTGTGGTAAGCGCCAGGGGTGTTACTTGTGAATTGTTTGTTACCAATGCAACCCAGAACACTCATACTTTCTCTCTCCTGTTTTCCTCACTTCCTCTCACTTCTCCTCCACCAGTCAGTTATAGTCTCACACAGTTAAGTTGTGGGGTCAATATGTCCTCCTCGTTGGCTCCTTATCCCTCACCCTGTGGTCTGTCAGCAGCTACTCTTGTCTGTGTGTCAACTATCATGATACAGTATGTTACTCCATCATGATTGAGTTAACTGGTGTATAATATTTCCAATAAATACAACAAGGTAATACATGTTTAACTTACAATACTTTTTAGATAAGAATGATATTACTTTCTTCCATTATCACAGTCATTAAGCTAATAACTCACACTATCTCAAACTGCATAGTATTAGTTAACACAGAGGTGAAGGAAATCACTTCCTGATGTCACCAAAATCTGTATATTTATATAAAACCAAAACAAGTTGCTGTATAATAATGGAAAGTAAAAGTAAAAAGGAGAAGTAGAAAAATTATATAAAGTAGCCGATGGTTGGGCAGATGTGTCTCAACTTTAGGAAGAACACACACGGGTAAAAAGTTTGTAGGAGAACGTCTTAAGTCTTGAGAGTCATCATGGTGGTGGACACTTAAGTGACTCTTAGGACAAACTTGTCTCTCACAGGAAGCCTCGCTCATGACCTGAGACTCTCACGGCCAACATCCACCTGCCTCATCCACCACCACACCTTCCTCATCCACCCCTACACCTTGCCTCACCCAGCACTACACCTTCCTCATCCACCCCTACACCTTGCCTCACCCAGCACTACACCTTCATCATCCACCACCACACCTTGCCTCACCCACCTCTACACCTTCCTCATTCACCCCTACACCTTCCTCACGCAGCACTACACCTTCCTCACCCACCTCTACACCTTCCTCACCCAGCACTACACCTTCCTCATCCACCCCTACACCTTGCCTCACCCAGCACTACACCTTCATCATCCACCACCACACCTTTCCTCACCCAGCACTACACCTATCTCATACACCACCACACCTTTCCTCACCCAGCACTACACCTTCATCATCCACCCCTACACCTTGCCTCAGCCAGCACCACACCTCAGCCCTCATAACACGAGTACACTGTGTAGGCGTATGAGAGGAGCACTTCCTATACAAGAGCCCAGTGTAAATTTATCTAAGCAATCAAACTTTCTTTCTCATCCTGTGTTCATTATAAGTTTTGTATGCATATTAAGAGCTTGAATCCTTATATTTTCAAGATCTATCTTAAACATGAAGCTTACTTAACAGCTTGTGGTTATACCCAGGCAGAATTTCAAGAGAATAGCTGTATATAAGCACTTAGTGTCTCCGGGGTGGTTAGAATATGTTTTTCATACTGGAAAAATATGCAGCTTTCAGGGCCTTACCATTTTTATTATGAGTAGCAATAAACATTAGATGTGGTGTTTGCAGTCAAATGGGTTTAAGTCCTAATAGGCCCGAGTCTAACCTAACCACAGTGCTAGTATACAGGTTAAGTTGAGCTAGGTTATGTTGGCATTAATTAGAACTTAGGACCCAGGCGCCCAGTGGATGTTGATGCGCTAACCTCCAAGATTTTTTTAATAATCAGGCGTCCCTCAGTTCAACCTTCTATTAAATATTAGTGTTTACATGTGGAATTATTTAATACAGTTTGACAGTTTCTTTATCGGCAACAAGAGTAGTGAATAAAATATACGAGAAACGAAAAACAAAATAAAGTAGAAAAAAAATAGATAAAAGGAAAATATAATTCCATTCCATCACAGACAATCACGGCCCCTCTCTCCCATTCACCTCTTCCATATTGACTACTAAAGGTATCATCATGACTCATAACACTAACACACACACACACACACACACATACACACACACATGATCCAGATCTGTCCCTCATTTTTGCAGACTCTTGCCTCTATCCGCAGCTCCATTAGTCCCTCCTCCACCATCACAAGGGGAAGTGTTGCCCAATATTACCCGCGAGGAAGGAAGGAACCAGAGAGAGATTTTCTCGTGGGGTACAGAATGAATTTTTAGTCTTTTTCAAGTTTTACGGAAGAGAGAGGATTCCCCCCCCCCCTTCTCTCTCTCTCTCTCTCTCTCAAAAGTTACTGGGAGACTGTATAATCCTAACTGCTATCAGAAGACTTCTTAGAGAGTATAAGGCTGATGGTAAGGTTGATTATTATAGATAATGGACTGGTAGAAGACTCGGTGCAGACTGTAGTGTAAACAATTTATTCTCCATAAGTAAGATTTATGTTAAAGCCCCTGTGTGCTGAATAAACTTGTAGAGCATTTGTGTCCTAGTTATAGATTACCTGTAAAAACATGAGTCGCCTTGTGTCGTGTCGTGTCGTGTCGTGTCGTGTCAGCCTGCTTGTGGTATGGCTAGATTTTTTACCGGTAATTAATTTTTTTGGAGTGAATATGATCTTTATTCTAATATTTTACCAATTTTCATAAACATTATTTGCTTGATTTTTTCCCTGGTCGAGTTCGAGATGCAATGGGTAGCTGGATGATAATTACTAAGATACATTCAACAACAAAACTAAATTACTCTGTACTGTAGGTTCTTTGTTGACGCGGCCACAGGTGTGTAATCTGCCAGCGACCAACACAACTTATGAAAAGTATTCTTCCTCACTCTTGTAATGCATAGTGTTACCGCCACAGTAAGATAAACTAGAAGAGACAGAGAAAGAGAGGTATAGCCACAGTAAGATAAACTAGACGAGAGAGAGAGAGAGAGAGAGGGTGAGAGGAGAGACATAGTGTTGACAACGAATTTGCTGAGGTGTTTAAATGGGCGACTGCCACGCAGCTGTATGACTGCCTGAGGGATAGTCTATCGCCTCCTACCGTAGAGACATCTTTCGTTCGACCAACATATACCAAGAGGATATTATATTTGTTCTCGTTGGTCAAACCCTAGACCCCAAAACGTGAGTGTGATTGTGAACTATTAAATCCTCTAAAAAACTCTAAATAACTTTAATAAGTATATTTATGTACTGTATATTGATCATATTATACAAACTGTGTCCTGATGTATCAACAGTTGTAACATGTGAGTTATGTTTAAGAGGTTAATAGGTTATGTGCTGTATATTGATCGTACTATTCATACTGTGTGTCCTGATATACCAGCATTTGTTATACAGTATATGAATTGTTCTTTAACAGGTTTTGACCGAATTATACTCATCGCGTCAACGACAAAGGTCTTATTATCCAGCAGGAACCAATAACGCTCCCATGAGCGTTAACACAGAGTGTCATCTACATTTCAAACAGAAAATGTTTTATACTAAAATTTCCTGGATAGTGCGCGCTTAACTAGAAATTGAAAACAAGAAATTTGCATTATACAAACGCGAAAAAAACATTCCCTTTAAAACTTTTATTTTTTATTGTTTACACAAGCCAGATACATGTTTATTGAACGATATGATCCGGGAATACAATATGTTTTTATGAGAATACTGGTGTTATCATGTGGAGAGAGAGAGAGAGAGAGAGAGAGTCGTCACAGATCAGAGGGTGGAAGGGAGAAGTGAGGAAAGAGAAACCATGGCAACAAAAATGAAGAAATTATTAACAAATGATAATAAGAGTTTCGAGAATCAAGAAGTATAAACGTGTGGATGAAAGGACAGAGTGATATTAAGTCAAAATGTATTAAAATATTACATTAACCATTAAGTAGTGAAATGTAATGGACTTTAGTAGTGTCTATTAGCAGTTGTCTGTTTCTTCATTGTTTAAAGTAAACTCTAAGTTTCAAAAGGAGGCTAGATAGATTCATGGATGATAGAGAGTGGTAGTAACTCTCGACAGGAGCTGCCATGCACAGGCCAACCGGCCTATTGCAGACTCCATATTTTCTTATGTTCCTATGTTCTTATCTATCTATCTATCTATCTATCTATCTACTGTATTTATCTATTTATATCTATTTTATTAACTCACCTGTACCATTAATCATCAGTTTATTTATCTTAATCTTCTTCCCATTTTGATTTATTCCTCTTAACTATGTATGTATCTACACCCACAAACAAACCTACTATCCACGCCCTACACCCACAAACAAACCTACTATGCACGCCCTACACCCACAAACAAACCTACTATCCACGCCCTACACCCACAAACAAACCTACTATCCACGCCCCACACCCACAAACAAACCTACTATCCACGCCCTACACCCACAAACAAACCTACTATCCACGCCCCACACCCAAAAACAAACCTACTATCCACGCCCCACACCCACAAACAAACCTACTATCCACGCCACACACCCACAAACAAACCTACTATCCACGCCCCACACCCACAAACAAACCTACTATCCACGCCCCACACCCACAAACAAACCTACTATCCACGCCCCACACCCAGAAACAAACCTACTATCCATTCCACAATCCACAAACATACCTACTATCCACTCCCAAACACCCACAAACAAACCTACTATCCACTCCCTACACCCACAAACATATCTATTATCCACGCCCTACACCCACAAACATGCCTACTATCCACGCTCTACACCCACAAACATACCTACTATCCACGCTCTACACCCACAAACACACCTACTATCCACGCCCCACACCCACAAACAAACCCACTATCCACGCCCCACACCCACAAACAAACCTACTATCCACGCCCCACACCCACAAACAAACCTACTATCCACGCCCTACACCCACAAACAAACCTACTATCCACGCCCTACACCCACAAACAAACCTACTATCCACGCCCCACACCCACAAACAAACCTACTATCCACTCCCTACACCCACAAACATACCTACTATCCACTCCCTACACCCACAAACATACCTACTATCCACTCCCTACACCCACAAACAAACCTACTATCCACGCTCTACACCCGCAAACACACACTACCCACCACCTACACCCACAATAGAGTAAAGGAGGAATACAGAGTGTACCTACTCAGGGTAGCCATACCACTCTGGGTGGTTGATCCTTAGTGCAGCAGGAAAGAGAAAAATTATAAGTGGGTCATTCTATTCCTCGTGTGATGGATGGATGGATGGATGGATGGGACACTGAATGGGAGGATAGATGGGTAGACGGGGGACTGAATGGGAGGAGAGATGGGTAGATGGATGACTAAATGGGAGGAGAGATGGGTAGGTGGGTGAATCGGTGGATGGATAAACAGCTAACTGGATGAATGGACATATGGACTTGGATGGCATATTTGGATGTAAGACCCTACGATATGAAGAACATTTTGGACGTATAAACCCATGACAATTAACACCATTTTGGACTTACATCACAGGAAACAGGTAAAACATTTCTGTGATCGTTCTTCAATAATTCCATACGCCAACCTTACCTGCATTTATCTCGATTTCAGTATAAAATTTTAGTGTTAATTTCAGCATCGGAATCAATCAATCAATCAATCTCTCTCTCTCTCTCTCTCAAGATGGAAATTTCATGACGTAAAATCCGATGAAAACTCGACCCTGTTTATACGTGTTGCTTCGAGGTTTTGTTTTCACGTTAACCTCATGTTTCGTTTCGATAAATGACACATATCACAGGAGGTGAACTACAAACTGAACTTTGACCTGACACCGACGACCGACCGACGGAAGATGGGGCTTCGGGTTTAGTCGTATCCCATTTGAGAGTTTTATGAATGTGAAGCCCCGAATTAGTCAACAAATCCTACAGCTCAATTTGGATTCGAACTTGTGCATCTTGTTCTTGAATCAGAACCTTATCTCACACATATATAGGGGTTAGGTTAGGTTGGGTTAGGTTGGGTTAGGTTGGGTTGGGTTAGGTTAGATTGGGTTAGGTTAGGTGAGCCGTGTCCATCACAACCAGACAATTATCCCGTCCATCAGATCTTCCCTTTAACAAATCCTCAACATAAAAGACAAATTCACCTCCATGTGTTAAAATCTTACTACACTACATTACCGTCACCACTATACCAAACCTGTGTAATATTAACATACTAATACACTATTAAGACATCACCAAATCCATCAATAAACAGTACATCTTCCTTTACACTTGATTAGAAAGAAAAACAAGAAAATATGCCCAGAATCTCAAATTCATTCACTAACATTACGAAAAATTACAAGAGTTAAGAGTCAAAGCAAGATATGTACTGTACGCAATGTTGATGTTATTTTGTTCGCCATCATTGTGTCCTAAAGTTAATCTGTTTTGTGAAGTAAATCCTCGGACTTGGGAACAAATCATCATGTGTACCTTTGAGTATTAAGGTCTTGATCCATTTCCTTGATGTCTACCGTTTGGAACAGGTAACACCACCACAATTGTTTTAACCAAGACGAAAACGGACGAAAAAAAAAGCTTCTACAAATATCAAGTATTAATTTTCTCTCTTTACAGGATCTAACACTCTTGGAAATGTGTTTAAATTAATCTGATTTGTTTTCATTTATTGTCGATCCTTTATAAGAGGACTTGTGGATCCCCCGAGCCTATCCGGCCATTTTGTTTAAATTTTTCGGTCGCTTTAAAATACCATTAAAACAATATTGAGTATAAACGTTTGGCTCAACTGATGATCTCAAACATGTCCCAACATTTTTTGCCTCAACTCCACATTCTGTAACTCATTTAGGTAGATGTCCCTCACTACACATACACTGGACTATGTGTAATGTTGCAGCTAATGTGTTATCAAGATATTGCACATTATAAGTTCATGTGTGGTCATTATTATATCAAACGGAGGAATTTTAAAGAGCTATTACACCACCTGTATCATTAGTTGTCGCCAGGTGAAGGAATATTTAGGTAGATTATATTTTATTTACTGTAATTAAAGTTTCAATACCTAAGACGTTCCACTATAAGAGTCTTTCAACCTCAGGTAAGGTCTTAAGACTTTCTACTCTAGGTCTTACACCCTGGAGTAGCTGTATCGTCCACATAGGTAATTACTCCACAAGGAACCACAAGTTACACCTTGATGTAATACTTCATTTACTGCCAAACTTTATAGGGAAATATTTTTTCACAAAGAATTTCAAGTTACAATTTCACATAATAAGTTACATTACAAACGTTCCTTGGGCTTACAATTAAACTTTGCAATGTCAAGATATTTTTTTCACTGCAGAGGAAAGTATCCGTCATCATCATCACCACACACACACACACACGCGCCGCGCAAAGACAAAACTCCTGTATCCAGATTCTCAAAAGTTTATAAATTAAATTCTTCCCTAAAATTAAACAGACAATACATCTATTTGGTGGTTACAAGTTCCCCAAAGAATGCAGTGATGGGTAGGGAAACACTGTGTAACACTGAAGTCCGTTTATTATGGATGAGAGAAATACAAGTGGTGACTCGCGTGTGCCATGCACGGCTCACACAGTCAGACTGAGGCTGCCTTGCCATATGGCAGCCTCGGGGCAATGTTGCCACATAACGTGCAGTGTTGCCACGTGATGATATATATAAATGCTACTCGGCACAGTAGCTTATATACAGGGTTGCTACTCGGCACAGTAGCTTATATACAGGGTTGCTACTCGGCACAGTAGCTTATATACAGGGTTGCTACTCGGCACAGTAGCTTATATACAGGGTTGCTACTCGGCACAGTAGCTTATATACAGGGTTGCTACTCGGCACAGTAGCTTATATACAGGGTTGCTACTCGGCACAGTAGCTTATATACAGGGTTGTTACTCGGCACAGTAGCTTATATACAGGGTTGCTACTCGGCACAGTAGCTTATATACAAGGTTGCTACTCGGCACAGTAGCTTATATACATAACCTACATCTCCCTCCCCCTCACGCTCATAGTCTTTGTCTTGAGCGGACTTCTTAGTCCTAAGTCGCTCCGAGCGTCGAGGTGCACTGTGTGGCGGATCCTCGTGAGGTGTAGGTGACTCGTCCTCGGTCAGGGGGCCAGCAGCAGGGGGTGGGGCTGGCCGGAGGAAGCGGCGGTTCCTCCACCAGACACGGCCGCTCGGCATCCTGACCTTGTAGTCCCGCGACCGGCCGACGCCCATCACTATGCCCACCTTGTCCCAACGTGTCGTCGTCGGGTCCTGGACGCGGGCAAGGGCACCAATCTCCAGTGGCTGAAGAGGGCGGGCACGGTCGTCATACCGAGCCTTGGCGTCCTGGGCACGTGAAGCGGCGCGCCGGTCGCAGCTCTCGGCTCTGGTCTGCCACTCCTTCGCAAAGGCCTTGGCGTGTGCAGGAACGCAAGAGCGGAGAGGGTGACCATACAGGATCTGGGCAGGGGAGCGACCTGTGTGGGTGGGAGTATTACGTAACTCCAGGAGTCCTTTGTCAAACGCCTCACAGTCTATGTTGCCTGAAGGGGCCACCTTGAGGATGAGGTGCTTGACTGTCTTGACCGCAGCCTCAGCATGGCCGTTTGACTGTGGGTAATGGGGTGTTGACACGATGTGGCGGACTCCCCAACGCTCCAGGAATCCTGTGAAGTCCCGGCTGGTGAACTGTGGCTCACCGTCCGTCCGCAGACGTACGGGGACGCCCAGGTCACGAAAGAGGTGCCGGAAGTGGCGAATGGTGGCCGCGGACGTCGTGTCCGAGCCACAGATTACCACCACAGGCCAGCCAGAGAGTCGGTCGGCGACAACTAGGAAATGTTTCCCAGCTGTGCTGAAGAAATCAGCCGACACGGACTTGAAGGGCCTGGTGGGTTCGTCGTCGCACAAGAGGGGCTCTTGCTGTTGACTGGGCTGCATGATCTGGCACGGCTCACAGGCACGGACCGTATTGACGATATCCGCGTCAATGCCGGGCCAGTACACAGCCTGCCTTGCGCGGCGCTTGATGGCCTCTGATCCACGATGGCTGTCGTGTAAGCGGGTCAGAACGCGACGACGGAGAGCTGCAGGGACGACCACACGGGCACCATACAGGACGAGGTCCCCATCTGCGTAGAGGTCCTCACGTATCTTCCAATACGGGCGTAGGGCGTTGTGGAGGTCAAAACGGTCGCGAGGGAACCCAGTCCTCACACTCTCCAAGAGCTGAGTGTAGGAGGGGTCGTCGCGTGCCGCGGTCCGTAGTTCCTCAAGGGCCAGATCGTTGTCGGGTGGCGACACTGAGGCCTGGGTGCTGGCGAGGGACTGTACGGCCTGCAAGGTGACGATGTTGCTGACGGAGAAACCGGCCTCGGTGCTGAGCATCTCGTCTTCAGGTGTAGGGCGGCTGACTGGGGAGCGGGAGAGGGCATCCGGGATGCACAACTCCTTACCTGCGCGCCAAGCCGCGGTGAAGACGAAGGCCAAAATCTTCTCCTTCAGGCCCTGGAGGCGGGGATTCTCGATGGCGTCCAGCGAATAGTGGTTAAGAATGGGGACCAAGGGCCTGTGGTCTGTGATGAGGTCGAAGTGCTGTAGGCCAATCAAGTAGAACTTGCACTTCGATAAGGCCCATACCAAAGCCAGCAGCTCCAGCTCGATGGTAGCGTAGCGAGACTCAGCATCGGTGAGGAAGCGAGAGCCACACTGTGCGAGACGGTACTTTCCTCCACCGTGATCCTGGAGAAGGGCGTAACCAACCCCGTACAGGCGTGAGGCGTCTGTCTGGAGGACGGTGGGGAGCGCTGGGTCGAAAGTAGCGAGGATAGGTGGACTTGACAGGGCCTCCTTCACCTTATGAAAGGCGAGGTCGTGGTCAGGGGTCCACGTGAACGTCCTCTTGGGGCTCATCAGGGGGCGGAGAGGCCCGGCAGCGGCGGAGACGTCAGGAGAAAATTCTGCCAGCTGGTTCACCAGGCCCATGAAAGACCTGAGATCCGTAAGGTTGGCAGGTTTCGCAAAGTCCGCTATGGCGCGAATTTTCTCCGGGTCCGCAGCAATGCCATCCCTTGAGAGTCGGTAGCCGCAGAAAGACACTGCAGGTGCGGCCAAGTCGAACTTCTCGGCATTCAGAGTGATGCTGTGCGTCCTGCACCTGGTCAGTACCTCGTCGAATGCGGCGAAGATGCGTCAGGTAGTCCTCCTCGTAGAGGAGGACGTCGTCCACTACCTTCACGCAGTTGGTCACGCCTTGAAGTGCCATGTCACCACGGAGACAGAAGGCGTCCCCCGTAGCAGCGAATCCCATAGGGCCACGGCAGTAGCGGAAGCGTCCGTAAGGCGTGATGAAAGTGGTCAGTGGCTGATCCTCCTTCTTCAGTGGGATCTGCCAGTAACCACAGAGGGCGTCCATCGTCGAGAAGTGCCGTACCTTCGGATCCACACTCCGTATAGCTGCAAAAGGTGTGGGTGAAGGGTGGGCGGGACGGGACACCTGGCTGTTAAGCTTAGACAAGTCGGTAGTAATCCGCACTCCACCGTTAGTCTTAGCCACAGCAACTAGAGGGTGGCACCAAGGGGATGGGTCGTCACCAACGGGTACGATGACACCCTGGGCCACCATGGAATCCAGTTCCTTCTTGACTGAATCCCTGAAGGCGAGAGGAATCAACCGGGGAGTGTGTATGGCAAACGGCTGTGCATCTTCCCGCAGGTGTATCCTCATAGGCGGACCCGCCATAGCCTTCAGTGGCGCGGTCCGTAGGGCCTCCTTCGTCACCAGCACATCCGAGTACTCCTTCAGGAAGTAGGCCCTTGCGGCTGAAGGAGACGTCTCGCTGTGAAGAGGAAGCAGCCGTGACTTGGGTGGAGGCGGGGAGGGAGTGGACGCGGGTTCTGGGCAGCTCTGTGTGGCAGCGCCAGGCGCGTCGCTCGTCGACTCACGCACCCTGCTGGCGGTGTAACGAGCAGCTGGGATCTGCTCGGGAAAGTCTCTGGGCACCACGCCTAACTCCTTGCAGTGCTCCCACGACAACAAGGGTGTAGCGAGAGTAGGCTGCACGTCAATCCATCCGTGACACGACCTGTCGCCGTAGGTGATCTCTGCTTGAAAGGAGCCCACAGCGTCCGGCATCTGGGAACAGTCCGCATTATAGTACAGCAGCTGCGGCGGTGGTCCCAGGTCACGTTTGGTGAGGCACAGTTTCTGGAGGTGCTTCAACCCAATCACCGTAGTATCAGCGCCGGTGTCCGGTATTACCTCGATGTGACCCGACACATCACCGTGTGTGACGGCGACGCGGATAGTAGGGGAAGAGGTAGCCCTGGGGCGTGTGGTCGATTCCACCCTCCTGATGTGACTCCGCTGCTGCTTGGGGCTGCGTGGGCCATCTGGAGGGGGCTGCGTGCGAACCACCCCGATGGAAGTGCGCTGCTGTCCTCCTCGTCTCGGGCTTTTGGGCTTGGGTTGGCGGCAGCACTTGTCGTAGTGTCCATAGCGACCGCAGGCCTGACACTTGTGGCCTCGTGCAGGGCACCTGTCTGTGTTAGACCAGTGGCCCTTACGGTCACATCCACGACACAGTGCGTCGGCGGCCGGGCAAGTCTTGGGGCCATGCTGCTTTCCACAGCTGCCACAGGAAGCACTAGGCGGAGGCGTGGAAGAACGTGTGGCAGCCTTCGTGTTGTTGGCCGCCTTCTTACCCTTCTTGTACTGAGAGATTGCTCTCACAGCAGGAGGGGCCCGTAAGGCAGAGGTGGCGGACTTGGTGGCCTCGTATGACCGACATTCAGTCACTACCACCTGGAGTGTGGAGGAAGCGTCCAGGGGGATGAGTCGCTGCATCAACTCTTCGTGCCTGACACCTGTCAAGATCCCGTGCTTGATCCAGGCTTCCTCACATTCCCGGCTGTGCGCCTTGCAGACGTCGATCTCCTCTGACAAACTCTTCAAGCATACAAAAAAGTCGTCAAAGGATTCGTTCTCCGCCTGCTTGCAGCTGGTGAAGGCATGGCGACGCAAAGCCTCGTTGTTCCGACCTTTAACGTGCTCCTGTAAAAGGTCGAGCACATCCGTCACTGAAGATGTAGAATCGGGAGGCACGTGCAACGTGTGCTCCAAAACTCTCTGGGTCTCCAGCGACAAACACATCCGCAGTTGGATGAGCTGTTTGTTTGGAGGCATGCTATCAAGGTCCACCATCGTGGAGTAATCTGTCCAACGCTGCCTCCACTCACGAAAAAGCTGAAACGTGACGTCTGGTGAGAGGGCGGGTGGGGGTTGAACAGATGCCTTGGGAGCTGTTGGGGTAGCAAGGACGCTGGTGAGGTGGAGGAGGGAGGGTACTGGCGCCTATATGCGCGCTACCTGCGAGTGTGGGAGGGTGGGTTAGCGCCAGGGTCGCCAATAGTGCCTCAAAACGCAACTTTTCCTCCTCTCTTCGTGTCTCCTCCCTCTGAAGTTCCATCTCTCTACGTCTCTCGTCCCGGTCGTCCATCCACCTCAGAATTGTGGCAATGTCCGTCACTGGAGGTGGAGGATGAGAGTCTGCGCCCGGTGGAGGAGAAGGTGGTGGGGAGTCGTGTCTCCCATCTTGACGTTGTCCCTTCTTACCTCCCATCTTTGTGTGTGCGTGGACTGCACTGTTTAGTATATAAAGTGGCGCCTCAACAGCTCGAACCACATATATATGACATAAACAGCGCAGAGATCACGCATATAGTCCACTGTTCTGTCCGTGAGCGAGCGAGTGCGTGCGTGTGTGCGTGTGTGTGTGTGTGTGTCTGAGAGATTGCTTCGTGGTGGCCTTAATGCAGGTGGCTGGTGACGCGACGGGAGTGAGACCGTCAGTATCACCCGGGATGTCACACGAGAAGGGTGTACGCCTTCGTGCTCCGTGGGTACCACCAAAAACAGGCCAATGCTCAACTCTCAGCTCTAGACACACACTAATACACTGACACTAACACTGCCACCGTCACTAAAACGCACTGTGACGGAGCAACACTGCACATCGCGGCGAAACACAGCGCAACACAACACACTATGAGTCGACGCGCATGACGCGCATCACAGGCAGACGTAACTGTCTCGGCACCGTTCACACACTTTGTAAGTCCACAGATCCTAGGCACTGCGCCATGGTGGTTACAAGTTCCCCAAAGAATGCAGTGATGGGTAGGGAAACACTGTGTAACACTGAAGTCCGTTTATTATGGATGATAGAAATACAAGTGGTGACTCGCGTGTGCCATGCACGGCTCACACAGTCAGACTGAGGCTGCCTTGCCATATGGCAGCCTCGGGGCAATGTTGCCACATAACGTGCAGTGTTGCCACGTGATGCTACTCGGCACAGTAGCTTATATACAGGGTTGCTACTCGGCACAGTAGCTTATATACAGGGTTGCTACTCGGCACAGTAGCTTATATACAGGGTTGCTACTCGGCACAGTAGCTTATATACATAACCTACACTATTTATCATAGAGTATGTGAACAATATCGACGCCATATTGGTTACCATCTTTGAGTCATATAATTAGTTAGCTACATAGTGTTAATTATTTAGTTAAATAGGAAAAAATAATCTACTAGCGTGTGTTGTGACGAAAATAAATCAACATTGTATTTACTTTCTCCTCCAGGGGGCACTAAGTCTAGAGAAATGACACAATTGACATCTACATAAAGTGACTGACCAAGGGTAGATATTGGCTACCTTTTGTGTTACTTTGAGGTCGTAAGAACACACAGAGCTGCTCTTAAGGATGTTTACCACAATACACCTCAACCAGTTTCTCATTCACTAAGGTCAAACAATAAATCTGGTTCACAAGATACACCGTAAATTTTATTAGAATACAATAATCAATTACTGTATTATTGTATTGAGGCGAATAGTCTTATGGTGTTAAGATGTGTTCTTAAGCCACGAAGGTAAACAAAAGGTATTCAATATCTGCCTTGGTTGACGATGATCTGTAGATGTTAGCAAGTCCTCCTCCTCCTGCTCTCGAGTAAGGTAAGGAAGGCCTCACCTGACCAAAATTGTTAATTAAGATAGATTACCTGAAGAGTAACCCTCCCAGCTTATTTCAACTAATGATTAACCTAACGCTACCTGGGAAATTAAGTTAGGTTAGATTAAGTTAGGTTAGGTCAGGTCAGGTCAGGTCAGGCAGTGCCAGTGTAGTTAATCTTGAGGTTAAATAAACTAGAGGCTAATCTTCACATGAGCCACTAAGACACTTTGACGGAGGCGGTTACGTACAACAGGAAAGCTCTGATAACATATGATGTACAGTATATACCGTTTAAGTTGCATCAGCAGCTCTATACACCACTTATTGACTTACTCATTCACTGCCGTAGAAATATTTACTTCTAACAGGTTTCTATATGGTTCCCAGTCATTATAATACGACCTTGTAAAATCAAATGATCTAAATTAAACTAAACGTATCCAAATTAAACTTATTAGCTAACAAATCCTTCTAAAACACGATATATGCAAATAAAAAGTTCTAAATTCAACTTAACTTATCGTAATATAACTATTATAACTAAACCATTTTAATTAAACCTAACCTAAACACCTCAAGTGCCACAAACAGAAGGAAAAAACACCTTTAATATTATCGTGTAAGAGGCCCCTGTAACCCACTAACTCCAGGTAACGCATCTATATCAATCTACCTGCGTCGGAAGCTCTATACGTGACTATGATCGTTACCCACTGCTGGAGAACATTTGTACTTCTATAATTACCCCTGGAGAAACAATGCACCAATTTACGATTTATTTATTTTATTTTTCATTTATTTTTTATTCTTGGTCCATACTGTAAACACCGCCCGCTTGTGAGTCCCGTCAGCCATTTTGTTCTAACTTTCGGGGATTCTAAAATAAACTATAAATAAATAAATAAATAAATAAATAAAACAAGCATCTTTTGTTTTTCTAACCCATGAGCTGTGAGTCTTCATTATATACTTCAACATTACTGTAAACTAAGGCTAGAGAGGGTGTGTACAGTACTAGTGGAGCCAAGACGAGAAGGTATTTCAAATCCCTAAAGGGTTTTACAAGTGGAGAGTCTTACAAGTGGAGGGTCTTACAGGTGGAGGTCTTACAAGTGGAGGGTCTTACAGGTGGAGGATTTTAATAAGGATAAATACAACAAGTCTTACAGTTGAATCAGCCAAGTCGAGGAAAACTCTTAAGAGTCATGTAACTTCTACCTGGTGTTACCTGTAATCAAGCTAAGGTATATGTTAGAAGAATATTATCTCGTTACTATCCATTCCTCTTCCACTATCCTGCGAGGTGGTGTATTAATAGGCACAGATACTCATGATAAAGAAGGAATAAAGAGAAAGACGCAAGATACCTATAAAATGCGACAGAATATACCCACACATGCGTAATCATAACCCATCCCAACCCAACCCAACCCTATCCTACCCTCAGCTTCACCACAGTACACAGTCATTCTTGGTATCAGAGTGACGCATAAACACCCTGTATCGCCTAAGACACATTTGAATCGGATGGTTCGTTGACGGTTTTATTTCTTCAGTATAAACCAGTGAAGCAATTAGTTCGTGGGAACAGTGAGTCAAAATACTTCACATCAGCTTCGTTTATGACCTCCAGCTGATATTTACTTCTGTTGTCTATATCAATCACATTTTATAATGAAAACAAAAATATGGTTAGTTACTTAAAAATGAAAATAAATCATACTTAGATACTCAGGAGTGGGGAAAAAAGATACTTAAGATACTTAAAAATGAAAACACTCTTTGATACTTAAATTAGGACAAAATAAACGGACATAAAGATTTAACTATGAGCGGTGGATATTACGACATGTACCGGCTATCAATACAGAGGCGCTATTTAGCCGTGAAGTTCTCTCAGAAACCCAACAAGACAATATGTGGTCACGTAAAAATTTCAGGTTAATTTTTAACACCATCCGTCATTTTAAACCTTGGCACCTGTAGATTAAGAAAATATATGGTGATATTTTTTCTGATGGGATAAAGGTCGTATTTGTCCAGAGAAGTAAGAGAGGAAAAAAATCACTTGAGAGGCATGACGCACAGAGTGTCTAAGGTGATAAAAGATCATATACTACCATTTGGGTTTTCAAATTAAGTTCATTACATAAAATATCAAACTCATAAAGATTACAAAAGAACAGAACACCATGAGCTCTCTACAGCTATTGTCAGCTGTCAATATGCTGATGTACAGAAGCTACACAATGTTATTGGTGACTGTAATCCCAGGAAAATGATGCTCTTATAAACTTGGTAACTGGAGCTGTAATGCCAGAAAATGCCAAATATGACAATCTATGTGCATATGAAGTTGGAAGACAAAATTATGAAAATTTTGTCAAGGAACGTATTGTTGGTCCATTGAGCATCTGGGAAAAGCTGTCCAAGGTTAATCTACTGTCGTGGAAAGCAGCAAATAAGACTTCAACCATCAAATTGCTATCACAAGTTATAGAACTTAAGCAGGACATACAGTATATGCATCACAGAAGGGCAGCACTGTACATTAGGGTGTGTCATAGGAGGGAAGATCAGCTAAAACTAATGGCCCATCACTTTTTTGGTAGATTTTAGTATATATAAACAGAAAATAATTTCAGTTTCAATATTTTGCAACCTTTTGCTAGGTAAATTTTAGCGTGAAATTTATCGAAAATCCAACGTACAGCTGCATTAGTGCATTACAATTAAATAGTGAACATTGCTTTCTGACTTCATTCTTTAACAACCCAACTAACAATATTTTTTTCTGTTTCAGATTCTGATGCATTTATAAGTTGATAATATTTGCGATGGCTGCTTGTGTCAGGACGAGGAACCAAAAATCCAGCCATCTCAGTCACTATCTTGGGTCTGGGAGAGAGCTCCTGAAGTCGGAGTTGCCTACATTGGAGATGCTTTGAGATACGGTGTTTTAATCAGGCAAATCAGTGAAAAGAACCAAAGAACTTACACAAACAAAGACATTGCCAGTGATATGACCAAAGCTGTCTTGGCACAGTACACTCTGGCTAACGCTCAGTTCAAGCCTCCAGTCATAACAAGTCAGAAGAAGATTAGTGAGAGACTGCTAGCCAGTTGGGAAAAGGCAAGAGATATCTTCTCTTGGGAGAGGAAAACTTGCAGTTAAGGACAGCTTTGCCAAGCAACTGGACCAGTTATTTGACATAATTACTTGCAAGTGCCCAATTGTTCTCTGTCCTGAGTTTGGGATTACATCGACGTAAATGAGGCCCACATCTCCTGTATTTGCAAGCGTGAACTGAAGATTCCTGTGATCGAACTGAATCTAACCTAACCTGACGTAATCTAACCTAACCTGACGTAATCTTACCTAACCTGACATAATCTAACCCAACCTGACATAATCTAACCTAACCTGACATAATCTAACCTAACCTGACATAATTTAACCTAACCTGACATAACATAACCTAACCTGACATAATCTAACCTAACCTGACGTAATCTAACCTTACCTGACATAATCGAACCTAACCTGACATAATCGAACCTAACCTCCCCGTCTGACATAAGCTAACCTAATCAAACCTAACTTTCCCACCTACCGACCGTAACCTATCTACTTATTACCTACCTAACCAAACTTAACCCAACCTGACGTAATCTAACCTAACCTATTGAAACTTAACTTAACCACCTACCTCATCTAAGACCACTTTGTAATCTCTTTGTGCTACCGCTCACAGGATGAGTATGGGGGGCACAATAAACTAGCCTCTAAGTGGCAAAATTAACAAAACTAACCTAACCTAACCCAACCTGACTTAACCTAACCTGATCTGATCTATCCAACTTAAACATCTTAGAATATATAATAAAGCCGCTAGGTTAATTTAGGCTAAATATGGTTTATTCATATTTCGTTTTGACAGAAATTCCCGAAAAAATAACCTATCTATATTGAGAACCACCGCCATGTTGGTTCCACGTTAACAAGACACGGATACACTACAGAATAACCCGCGTTCGTTTAACCTCAATTACTACAGTTTACTTTATAATCTTACTTCACAATCTTCACTACATCTCACTTCACAATCCTCACTACATCTCACTTCACAATCTTTACTACATCTCACTTCACAATCATCACTATATCTCACTTCACAATCTTCACTACATCTCACTCCACAATCTTCACTACATCTCACTTCACAATCTTCACTACATCTCACTTCACAATCTTCACTACATCTCACTTCACAATCTTCACTACATCTCACTTCACAATCTTCACTACATCTCACTTCACAATCTTTACCACATCTCACTTCACAATCTTTACCACATCTCACTTCACAATCTTCACTACATCTCACTTCACAATCTTCACTACATCTCACTTCACAATCTTCACTACATCTCACTTCACAATCTTCACTACATCTCACTTCACAATCTTCACTACATCTCACTTCACAATCTTCACTACATCTCACTTCACAATCTTCACTACATCTCACTTCACAATCTTCACTACATCTCACTTCACAATCTTCACTACTTCTCAATTCACAATCTTCACTACATCTCACTTCACAATCTTCAATACATCTCACTTCACAATCTTCACTACATCTCACTTCACAATCTTCACTACATCTCACTTCACAATCTTCATTACATCTCACTTCACAATCTTCACTACATCTCACTTCACAATCTTCACTACATCTCACTTCACAATCTTCACCACATCTCACTTCACAATTTTCACTACATCTCACTTCACAATCTTCACTACATCTCACTTCACAATCTTCACTACATCTCACTTCACAATCTTCACTATATCTCACTTCACAATCTTCACTACATCTCACTTCACAATCTTCACTACATCACACTTCACAATCTTCACTACATCTTACTTCACAATCTTCACTACATCTCACTTCACAATCTTCACTACATCTCACTTCACAATCTTCACTACATCCCACTTCACAATCTTCACTACATCTCACTTCACAATCTTCACTACATCTCACTTCACAATCTTCACCATATCTCACTTCACAATCTTCACCACATCTCACTTCACAATCTTCACCAAATCTCACTTCACAATCTTCACCACATCTCACTTCACAATCTTTACCACATCTCACTTCACAATCTTCACTACATCTCACCTCACAATCTTTACTACATCTCACCTCACAATCTTCACTACATTTCACTTCACAATCTTCACTACATCTCACTTCACAATCTTCACTACATCTCACTTCACAATCTTCACTACATCTCACTTCACAATCTTTACCACATCTTACTTCACAATCTTTACCACATCTTACTTCACAGTCTTCACTACATCTCACTTCACAATCTTCACTACATCTCACTTCACAATCTTCACTACATCTCACTTCACAATCTTCACTACATCTCACTTCACAATCTTCACTACATCTCACTTCACAATCTTCACTACATCTCACTTCACAATCTTTACTACATCTCACTTCAAAATCTTCACTTCATCTCACTTCACAATCTTCACTACATCTCACTTCACAATCTTCACTACATCTCACTTCACAATCTTCACTACATCTCACTTCACAACCTTCACTACATCCCACTTCACAATCTTCACTACATCTCACTTCACAATCTTCACTACATCTCACTTCACAATCTTCACTACATCTCACTTCACAATCTTCACCACATCTCACTTCACAATCTTCACTACATCTCACTTCACAGTCTTCACTACATCTCACTTCACAATCTTCACTACATCTCACTTCACAATCTTCACTACATCTCACTTCACAATCTTCACTACATCTCACTTCACAATCATCAATACATCTCACTTCACAATCTTCACTACATCTCACTTAACAATCTTCACCACATCTCACTTCACAATCTTCACTACATCTCACTTCACAATCTTCACTACACCTCACTTCACAATCTTCACTACATCTCACTTCACAATCTTCACTAACACCATCCTTCATCACTACATACAACAACATCCATCATCACTACTTATAACACCATCCATCATCATCACTACATATAACACTATCCATCATCACTACATATAACACGATCCATCATCACTACATATAACACCATCCACCATCACTACATATAGAACCATCCATCACGACATATAACACTATCCAACATCACTACATATAACACCAACCATCATCACTACATATAACATCATCCATCATCACTACATATAACTCCATCCATCATCACTACATATGACACCATCCAGCATCACTACATATAACATCACCCATCATCACTACATATAACATCATGCATCATCACTACATATAACACCATCCATCATCACTACATATAAAACCATCCTATCATCACTACATATAACATCATCCATCATCACTACATATAACACCATCCATCATCACTACATATAACACCACCCATCATCACTACATATTACATCAACCATCACTACATATAACTCTATCCATCATCACTACATATAACACCATCCAGCATCACTACATATAACACCAACCATCATCACTACATATAACATCATGCATCATCACTACATATAACACCATCCATCATCACTACATATAAAACCATCCTATCATCACTACATATAACATCATGCATCATCACTACATATAACACAATCCATCATCCATCCATCATATACTCCATCATAACATCATCCATCATCACTATAACTTCATCATCACTACAACACCATCCAACCATATCATCATGCATCATCACTATATATAACACTATCCATCATCACTACATATATTACCCTCCTATCATCACTACATATAACACCATCCATCATTACTACATATAACGCCATCCTTCATCACTACATATAACACCATCCATCATCACTACATATTATAACACCATCCATCATCTCTACAAACACCAGTCCTCAATACTATAGTGATAAACAGAGCTTCATTTTGTTGTCAATTTCTTTAAATTCCAACCTTATTAAACCGTAATTCTTTCTGTATGGTCAAATTTTTTATTTGACCTCAGTGAGAGAGCTGTTAGTGTCAGTACATCACAATGGTGTTCTGACGCACTGTATCGAAGGTGTCTGAGGTGGAGGTGAAGGCTTGCAAGGATTTCGTTGTAGACTTCGACACCAGCTTTGTGGTGGTTGCAACAAACATCTACCCTGGTGTGGCCCCTAAGCAGATTCGACCATTGTTTGAGGAATGTGGACAGATCGACCTATTTGTGATGCCCGCAAAAGACAACAAAAATGAACACTATGGCTTCGCATACATCCGATACTTTGACGAATCCTCCTGTGATAAGGCTGTTGGACGATTGGATGGTGACAGCATTGGCCGCAGCCGAAAATCAACTAACAAGCTGGAAGTTAACTACTACAGTGCCCATGGTACCTTGAACAACCTTGACCGCCAAGCTGCTGAGTTCATTGTTCTATCCAATGTTGCTGACCAACAACCCGCCTCTATCCTTAAGAAGACCAACTTACGCACTACCGTTGCCAAGTCAGTTACCTTCAATTATGACAATTTGGGCGACATCAGGGAGCGCGAAACTTCCACAGCTACTTACACTCTGTCTGTACCTCCCAACCAATGAATCTAACTCAACTGCTGCCATCAAATAAGAAAATGTCACCAATAGTTGTACCTCTGGGAACCTGGAGGGAGGCACCAACCCTGATGAAGGCTCAGTAATATCTACCATGTTATTTAAACACTTACAACACATATAACATCATCCATCATCACAACATATAACACCATCCATCATCACTACATATAACACCATCTATCATCACTACATATAACATCATCCATCATCACTACAGATCGGTAGAGTAGTTTTCGAGATTCTCGTGCGGACACACAAGCAAACACACACACACACACACAAACAGACATACTTCTTTGTTTTATATCGATAGAAGATAGATCATCACTACATATAACACTGCCCATCATCACTACATATAACATCATCCATCATCACTACATATAACACCACCCATCATCACTACATATAACATCATCCATCATCACTACATATAACATCATCCATCATCACTACATATAACACCATCCATCATCACTACATATAACATCATCCATCATCACTACATATAACACCATCCATCATCACTACATATAACACCATCCATCATCACTACATATAACACCATCCATCATCACTACAT
>NW_024734023.1:0-13587 GCF_018991925.1 Homarus americanus | reverse complement strand
GAACCCTTATTTGACTTCATTGCAGCTACATTTGGGTACATTTGGGTAATTAGTCGGACAGCAGCTCATGTCTTCCATCCAGCTGGTATCTGAAAAATAGGGGATGCCGGCAGTACAGCAGCTGTGGTGGGTTGGTCCTTCTAATCTACCTCTTCATCGTCGACTTTCTTCTAATGTCAGCATTGCACTCCTTCTGTCTTCTTTCTTCACATAGCACCTCTAAAAATTTCCTTTTGCCAATTCAACCTGTTAGTTAAAAACACCGGGGAAATATAAATTTTCACTGTTTCCAATGTAATTAAAAAAATAATAATAATGTACAGTAATGCATAAAACGTATATACTCGTGTATAGTTCGAGTTTTTAAGACCAAATTTTTAGGCAAAAAATTGGGGGTCGTCCTATACATGTGTAATAGTTTTGTTAGGTTGAACCCGTGCATGATGGGAAGGGCGAGGAGCAACTTTTAGCTTCAGACATGAAAAATATTTACCATTTACCGCCAGTAAACAATGATAACGTAAAATCTGTACCAATTAGTAATGAAAAGTTGTGCAGTTCCTTCAGCAAATGAAGCTCACCAGCTTACAATAGGCTAAATAACCTTACAAGTGCTTTCAGTAGTCTATGTTGAAGTTCTTAGCACAGGCTAACTTATCATATCATATACGGTATCACAGTTCTCATTGATCTACAAAAAAATACCGATAATAAAAACCTTTTCGATATTTCACACTTAATATAATACCCGGTAATCTACTTCAACCTCCTATTGTTTACAACGACGCATGATGCACCACCAGCTGTTGAGTATCAGATAGACGGTACACGTGTTTTTTGAATCGTTTTCAGTTAAAAAACTGTTACATCACAGGTATATTTTACCTTAACTGTGCCTGAATGAATATATTCTCGGAAATAAATAGTAGTTTTGCTGAAACGTGATGTATTTCAATGGAAAATAGGATAAAATACATGACGAAAACAAAAGATTTTACCTAACCTTCCGATGTTCAAGAGAAGTTACTCGTTTTTTTAATAGTTTTTGGTTAAAATATTGTTATATTACAATGGTATTCTATTCATACTGTGCTTGATATAATGCATTCACGGAAATGTAATATTTTTTGCTGAAATGACGTACGTAATACAGTGGAAAGTGGGATAAAATTGTGACGAAAGCAATGACTCGCTTTCTTTCGTTCAAAACATATTACCGTAATGGCTTTTCGAATGGTTTTCAGTAAAAAAAAATGTTGTATTACGATAATAATCTATCCTAATTGACTTGAACAAATACTACGATACTATATTTCTGAATATTTTCATTAAAATCCATCAAAATCATTTTCCTTGTCATCGTCTGCAGCACCAAACAGCTTCTCCCAGTCCTCTCCTTGAACAGGGTTAGAGGGTACGTGTTTTTCGTTTTACTTTTTTTTTTTATCATCCTCGCCACTGATCGGCTTGTTAGCCGCTTGGGCGATCGGTCACGTCTCTTTTCATTTATATTCTTCACCAAAAGATCGGCTCGCTAGCCGCCCGGGCGATCGGTCACGTCTTTGTCACGCACTGTTGGCAAATACTGGGCATGCACCGGCTCCTGAATGTACCTGAACCCGCTCCAGTGTTGGTCAAGTCTTCTCTTGAAAGAGCTCACACTCGGTGCCGTCACAACACTCTCTGGTAGATTGTTCCAAGAGTTTACAACCCTCACTCCGAAAAAGTTTGCCTTCACGGTTTTCTGGACTTGCGGCTTCGTCAATCTTGAGCTGTGACCCCTTGTGGGGCGAGCGTCCGCCAGCTCCAAGTAAGGACACTCAACTGAGTAGTGCCCCCTGAGATGCTTATACACCTCAACTAGGTCCCCCCCTTGCCCGTCTGTAGTATAAGCTAGGCAAGTTCAGGCGCTCCAATCTCTCAGGGTAGCTGAGGTGCCGAAGTGCAGGCACCAGTTTGGTGGCCCTCCTTTGAACATTTTCAACCAACTGACAGTCCCTAGCATATCTTGGGGACCAGATGGGGTGACAGTACTCCAGATGGGGAAGCACTTCACTCCTGAAGATCGTCACGAGGGACGGACCGTCTAGATATCTGAACGACCTTCTTATAAGACCCAATAATTTATTTGCCTGATTTACCTTCTTCTCACAATGGCCCAAGAACTTCAGCTCATTGTCAACATACACACCTAGGTTCTTCTCACACACAGTCTCAACTAGTGCATTTTCTTCATCCCGTTGGGACATATGATACGCCTCCTTACCGTTGGTACGCCTCAGGTGCATCCTCTTACACTTCGTGACATTGAATCTCAGCAGCCATTTCTTCGACCATTCCTGGAGCCCACAGAGGTCCTTCTGCAGCTCTTCACAGTCCGCTTGGTTCTTAATTTCCCGAAATAACTTGCCATCATCGGCAAACATTTGTATGGAGGAGTGTACAACGTCAGGCATGTCATTTATGAAACAAACAACAGCGGGCCCAATACACTGCCCTGTGGTACCCCACATGTTACAGGTACAGATGACGATTTCGTGCCATTAATCACCACACACTGCTTGCGGTCATGTAGAAAGTCTTCTATCCGCGCTAGGACATTTCCCCGAATTCCGTACCCTTCCAGTTTGATTGTCAGCCTTTCGTGGGGTACACTGTCGAAAGCCTTGGCAAAATCTAGATAAATATTGTCGATATTACCACCCCGTTCTAGAATATGGGTCCAAATATCCAATACCTTGAGCAATTGTGTTAAGCAAGAGCGCCCCGGCATAAAACTGTGTTGGCAATCTTTTACAAGGTTGTTTCGTAGTAGATGTTCCATCGCGGCATCTCTAATAATACTCTCAAGTACTTTGCATATTATGCTGGTCAGGCTCACCGGTCTATAGTTGTTCGTGGTGTGACTATCGCCCTTCTTGAAGATAGGACTCACATAAGCCACTTTCCATTCACTGGGGACCATTTGTTCATCCAGGCATTTACAAAACAGAATCTTCAGGGGCTCTGCAAGCTCGTTGCACAGCTCTCTTAGCACTCTAGGATGCACCATGTCAGGTCCGGGACTCTTATGGACCTTTAGCCTGGACAGTTTATTTCTAATACCCTCTTCTGTGAACACAATGTGGGTCAGTGCTGTGTCGAACCGTCTGTCCTCAAACGCAGGAAGGTTAGTTGCATCCTCTCTTGTGAACACTGAGGAAAAGAAGCTGTTCAATGCCTCAGCTTTATCCTGGTCAGAATCTGTGTAACTACCATCTTCAAGCCTCAGGTCTGATACTCCTATTCGCGTTTTCAATTTCGACTTTGCATAGCGGTAAAACGCCTTTGGGTTTGACTTGACCTCGCGTGCAACCAGCCTCTGGAACTCCTTTTCAGCCCTCCTACACTCTATCTTTGCTTGGTTTCTGGCTCTTGCATACATCCTCCTGTCTTGCTCATCGTTTGACCCAACCCACGTCTTGAATTTCTGGGTTTTCTTCTTAATTTTGTCGACCGCAGCATGGTTCATGTGTAGGAATCCCCTCGTATTCTTAGAAGCACTGGGTTTGGTCTTGGGTATATATTTATCAATCAAATGGGTCATTTTACTATTTATGATATTCAGCGTAGTGTCTGGGTTCTTGTACCTTAATAAGTCAGGCCAGTTGATACCCCTCATCTCTTCCCTCATCCCATTGTAATTTCCCTTGTAATATTTGCACCTTGGCCTGGCCTTATCTTGAACTAGGTAACAGTTAAATCTGAATGACAACACTGTATGGTGACTGGTGCCAACTGGGGCAAGGTGTTCCAGTTTGGCCACCATACCCTCCTCGTTTGTTATGATGAGGTCAAGTGGCTTGGGTGTTTGCTCCCCTCTGTAATGTGTCGGGTCTCTCACATGTTGGAACAGAAAATTGTCTCTCAGAGTTTCTACAAAAAGAGTAGCAGGGTTATTCAAGTCATTCGGGGTGGACTCGTTTCTCCAGTCGATGTCGCCATAGTTAAAGTCCCCCATGATAAGGAGGTGGCTAGGGTTGAGCATCGCCGCATTGTTTATTAAGGTTCTTAAGTTCCTTTGATTTAGTGGGCCACAGTTTGGGGATCTGTAGATACACCCGACGATAAGTAAGTCCCCTCCCTTTAATTTAATTTTACACCACTTGGACTCTTCAAAAACATCCTCTCCCTGTACCCTCGCCTGGCTGGCTCTAAGGTCTTGCCTAGCGTAGATAACCACACCCCTCCTGCAGGATTCTTGAGTTAGGTTCGTAAATGAGTTATATCCAGCAATACTGAACTCACATTCCTCTGGGTCGATTCTCCTGTTCTTGTACAACAGTTCTACAACTCCTACAATATCTGGTTGGTGTACTCTTAGTAGTGTTTCAAACTCCTCTCTCTTATCAAGGAACGTGTCAGTATTAGTGTACATGACATTCAAGCCAGAATTTGTTCTCGGTAACGTCTCTGCTCTTAGTAATAAACCTGCTCCCCCACATTCTCAGAAGCTGCAGCATTTGCTAAGTACGCTGTATTTTGCAGGGTGTGGTTAGAAATGTCATTGTTTACACGGCGCTCGTTCCCTCCTGTCCGGTAGGCTGAGCTGGTGCCGCCTCCCGGGTGGGGGGTTGAGTGGGTGGAGGGTGCACTGCTGCCCCCTGGCCCTGTGTCGGCACACTTGTTTCCACTACCCTCCCCCTGAGTATAACCCATGTACACCTGTCCCCGTTCCTCCTCGACTCCTCCCTCTTCTGCTTCAAGTCCTGCAGGAGCTTCGTGTGCTGTTCCCTCTGCATTACCGTGCGGTCTGGGTGAATGAATACATCCCGAAATGCCTCGCTCCTTGCTAAGTTTTTTGCCTGCCGAATAACTTGCCATTTCTCCTCCTCACTCACTAGTGTGATCCTGAGGGGGCGAGGCTTATCCCCCTGCTTTTGTCCCAGCCTCATCACATCCTGAGGGGTTGCTGGAATCTTCAGAACCTCTGTGCAAATATTTTGAAACAGCACCTTGTCGTGTGTTTCCTTACGCACAGTTCCTCCGCCTGGCTCTCGGTGACTCCAAAAACTATTACATTGTTCCTGCGCTGGAGCCGTTCCTCCTCGAATCGTTTTCAGTTAAAAAACTATTACATCACATGTATATTTTACCTAAACTGCGCCTGAATGAATATATTCTCGGAAATAAATAGTAGTTTTGCTGAAACGTGATGTATTTCAATGTAAAATAGGATAAAATACATGACGAAAACAAAAGTGTAGTGGCTCCTCTCCCCTACAACTTCCAACTGAGCTCCGGCCGCGCGCCGACCAGCCAATCAGCGTACAGTCGAATCGAATCGAAAAATGCTAGTGACAGGGGGGAAGGAGGTTCAGGGGAAGAATAAAGGGAGGATTGAAGTGAATTTTAGGAGGAGAGAATAGATGCAGTGGCTAAACACCGCTTGCGTGAGGGAGTATAAGATGGAGGCAGCAGCAACTCGCCCGGACGCGGCCGGGAGGCGACAAGACAGAGCCAGGCTAGCATCAGGTCAAGCGTCAGGTGCGTGTTGGGTTGGGCAATGGATATTCAGTGCTTGGTCGGCTTGATTGTGCGTGTTGGTTTCTTGTGTGGAGGAGATGTCTTGGTCTTCTTAGCTTGATGTCGATTTTCTTCTCACTCTCCTCCTCTTCTTGCTCTCTTGAAGTGTCCATTCGTTTGTGTTTGGGTCTTGTTGTTCGTCTTCCTCGTGTATTAAGTCCTCATCGGTGTGGAAGAAGTCAGAGACGGTGAGGTTGACCACGTGGGCTTCAGCTCCACGCGCCACGTGGTGTTCTTGGTTCTGTGTGGTGGGCGTCTTCTCTTGAGCTTTCTTTTCTTGGTTTTTCTTTTCTGCTGGTTTTTTCTTTTCTTGGGAGCGTACAGCAAGGAGGGCCTCTTTGTAGCTCAGTTTCTTCTCAAGACGAGCCTTGGCTACCCTGCATTCCTCCTTCCATTTAGGGCAGGTCCTATCGGCGGAGGAGTGTGGGCCACCCCAAGCAGCGCATTTTTTTACTTTGTTGGGGCAGACCGTGTAGCGGTGTCCGGGGCTGCTACACATGGAGCAGGTGTCCTCCTGCGCCTCACACTTGTTTACAGTGTGTCCATAGTGCTGGCATTTGTAACACCGTTTCGATCTGCAGTAGGGCTTGACTGGCACAGTTACCCACGCCAGTTGAGCCTCCTTGGGTAAGGTGGAGTGGTGTCCGATGAGGGCAGTGGTGTCGGACAGCTTCTTCACAACTTGGAGCTGCTGCTCCTTGAGGAGCTCACTCAGCTCTGCTTTGTCCATGTGGGCAATTTCGGCGTGGGAGATTACACCCAGCTTCAAGTTGTCCCACATGAAGGCAAACATTTTAAAAGGAATGCCGTTGATGTCTGGGATCTCCGCGAGTTGAGCGAGCATGCCCTTCTCGGCGAAGGTGATCTTGATGTCACCATGGAGCTTTAGACGCTCCACCTTGGTGACCCCCACGATCCCATTAGCTTCGAAAAACTTCTGGAGAACTAGGCCCACGGTTTGGTGGGAGTAGGTGGCGTGCTGTGGACGCAGCGGTAGTATCGTTCATCCAAGGCCGTCCCTCCCTCTTGGAGGTGGGGCGTAGCTTGCGGATGACGCATGCGGCACTCGTGGCCAATGAGGTGGCCACTGAGGTGGAGAATGTCTGTATATAAGCCCGCCCGCCTGCCGGGCCGCCCGTATTGACTATTTCGTCGTCGAGATGGCCCGTACTAAACAGACTGCTCAGGGCATCAAAAACAAGAAACACCTCCTACAAGAAGCAGCAGCCAAGGACAAGCTTGACATCATACTCCTACAAGAAACACTTCTACAAGAACACCACTGTTTCAAATTCAGCGGTTACAAGACATACAGGAGGCATTTCACGCAGGCGTCAACAAGAGGATGTATGATCCTGGTCAAGTCAAGCATACCCTCCTCCGAGGTCACGCAGCAATTTCCATGTGGGGAAAACATCGAGACACAGGCCGTCAAAGTAACCCTCCAAGAACGGGAATTAACTGTTCACAACATCTACAAGAACCCAAGGGGCTCACTGGAGGTGACTCAATTATTTGCTTCGGCCGCTGACCACGCCACACTCATAGGAGGGGATTTCAACGCACATCATCCCTTCCTAAGCTCGGCAAGCCCCACAAATGAAGACGGCCTACACCTATACACCACCTTTCAAGATACACCTGAGATCTGCCTCCTGAACACCGGAGAGCCCACCCACACTAAGGGAGGAAGGCTAGATCTAACCTTCGTCTCCAGTGCACTACAGCCTTCGGCCTCCTGGCAGCTACACCCCACGCTGACCAGTGACCACTTCGCCACCCTAACAACGCTGAAGGTGAACAAACTCCCCACTCCACCCCCCCTCCCCCGAGATGGAGATACAATACCCAAAAGGCAGACTGGGGACTCTTTAAGAAACACCTGGCTAAGTGGCGCGAAAAATCACAGCCGTGGACGAGACAACCCTCCACCAACAATTGGTCGAGGCGTTTCACCAAGCGGCAGAAGAGGCTATCCCAAAAACAAAACCCACATCAAGACAGTACAATGATTACTGGTACTACTGTCCCAGGGTGAAAGAACTCAACCACAGAGTGAACATGGCCCGAAGAAACCACAGGAGACATCCCACGGCAACAAACAGACATCTCCTGCAAGTCATAGTTAAGGATACCAGGGAAGAGAAGGAAGAAATAAAAAACGTAAGCTGGCTCAAGTGGTGCTCTGAACTGAACGAGCACACCTCCCTTGGCAAGATGTGGGCCCAGATCCGAAGGGCATCTGGGAAGGCAACACCACCACCACCAACCCATCCCAGCCCAGAAGAGGAAGCCGAGAGACTTGCAAAACTGTTCTCTGACCGAGCAGCAACGAAAAACCTCCCAAGACAGGCGGAGGAGACACAACGGCGTCTGCGACAGGTCAGACTGCAGATGATCGAAGAGGCCTGCAACAGTGAAGATGACACCGACAGACCTTTCAACCAGCAAGAACTCCAGAAGTCGCTAAAACGAAGCAAGGACACAGCACCAGGGGCCGACAGGATAACCTACTCCATGCTTTCCCATGCCGGTACAGCCGGACACGAGGCTTTGCTACAAGCCATCAATGCTTCGTGGACAGCTCAAAGACTCCCACCGGAATGGAAGAAGGCAGATATACAGCCCATTCCGAAGCCCAGAGAACCAGACAAACTGAGGCCCATCTCCCTTCTCAGCTGCATAGCGAAGACGGGAGAAAGAATGGCTCTCTTCCGACTCAAGTGGAAAGTAGGCAGCCCACACCCTCACATCTTTGCTTACACCGAGAACACCGGCACAGGCAACAACATCGCCGAGATACTCAGCACAGTGGACTACAAACCAGCTCTGGTGGTCTTCCTCGACCTGGAGAAGGCCTTCGAACTAGCAAATCCACTGGCCATTACAACGACGCTCGCTGAAAAAGGCGTCAAAGGAAGGTTGCTGGGGTGGATCCAGAACTACCTCACACAGAGAGAAGCACGAGTACGCTTTCAGGGAGCAACCTCAGTCCAATGTTGTTCAATGTCCTGATGGAAAATCTAGTCAAACTTCCTTTCAGACAAACAGCCAAGCTCCTATGCTATGCAGACGACTTACAGCTCATAGTAAGAGGATCAAACAGACTAGCCAACACGCAACACGCACTCCAACTTATAGAAGAGGAGTGCAACAGACTTGGACTCAAGATAAATCCAGCCAAGTCGAAAGCGATGGCTATCTGCACAGACACACCAGACAAGACGCTCTCCATACAAAACACGCCGGTAGTCTGGACCAACACCCACCAGTGTCTTGGAATCTGGTTTGACCAGAAACTCACCTTCAAGCCGCAACTCGAGTATCTCAGGCACAGGACGAAGAGCAGACGCAATATAATGAGGTCGCTCACCAGCACAACCGCAGGAGCAAACCTTCATGTGCTCAAAGCCTACTACACGGCCGCCATCAGATCGCTGGTAGATTACAGTGCTCCAGCACTCATTGGACTGAGAGAAGACCAAATAGCCAAGCTAGAAGTCATCCAAAATAATGCTCTCAGGACCATGCTCGGAGCACCCATGTGGACCAGAATTTGCAATTTGCAAATGGAAACCGAACTACCACTCCTGGCAGTACGAGTCAAGCAGGTGATAGCCGGTCTCCTCGCCAAAATCTGTAGATCAGATAAGCCCACAGCTGCCAAAATTCGAATCAGTGCCTCCCTCCACCTCGACCACAGAGTGCGAGGGGCCACCTGGTCGCACGAGGCAAGCGAGGTCATCCGACACCTGCAAGCAGAAACAATCGTCAAGAACAACCAAGACACACGAGACAATGGTTACGTTGTTCCTCCACCATGGAGCCCTCCACCAGCCACATTCAAAATTACCGACCTAGGCGATAGTAAAGCCAACCTCCAGAAGGAGGACCTCAAAAAAATAACTCTCGAAGCCATAGCCACCGAGACACCGGCTGATGCAGCATCATACTTCACAGACGGCTCGGTGGACCCAAAACATCATAGATCCGGAGCGGCCTTGTACACCCAAGGTCAGACCCTCCGATGGAGACTTTCCAATGACTGCTCCACCCTACAAACAGAGCTGGTAGCAATCTCAAAGGCCCTGCAACACGCTGCAACACAACACAACAAGTCCATCATAATTCACACGGACTCGAAATCGGCCATGCAGGCGCTGCAACACAGTCAACCAAGAGACAACGTCCACATCATTACCTCGATCCTCGCACAGCTACAGGAATTCCAAAGCCAAAACCGCCCAGTCGTCTTACACTGGATTCCCAGTCACGTAGGGATCGGAGGAAACGACGTGGCAGACGAAGCAGCCAAGGCAGCTACACGTTCTAGTAGCGTACACATCCAAGTTCCAGCAAGCGTGCAACAGATCAAGAATCACCTCAGAAAGACTAGCAAGCTCCACATCAAAAAGAGCTTCCTTCACGCATTCAACGCTGGTTCCCAATCAGCCAAATGGTACCTGGCGGCTACAAAAGGGGAACCACCTTTCGCTGACAAGAAAATTCCAAGACAAACCCAAGTCAGCCTTCATCGACTACGACTAGGGTACAAGTGCTCCTGGCAGATGATCGGAAATGACGTCATGGAATGCACCTACTGTCAGGTGCCAGCAGCCAACCCACTAGAACACTATCTCCTCGACTGCGAAGTCACACAAAGCCTCCGAAACAGAACTCAAATCTCCCAAGAAACACACGCAACACCAGCGGCCACTCTAACCCGAAAGACCCAAACAGACCACATTCACCACCTACTCCGGGTCATCACACGACACCCACCACCCAGATAGCTTAGAAAGTATCCTCTCCCAGCAAGTGCGGACCCCAGTTCGGGGGGCGCGCCACTCCGAAGCTGACCACGTCCAAGAGTGGGGGCTGGTGGTAAGCGTCCACTGATCGGGGGTCCGCTCACACTTGCAACCTGCAGTATCCCTCCAATCTGCAGGTGGGACCACCTCCAATCCCAATCCGGTCTGGCTGCTCCTGGAGCTCCAGCCGGAACCACCAAACGGGCCGCCTATAGGCAGGCCCGTGTCGGGACTACGTGTCCGACACTCCCCAACAATAATAACAATAAGTTGGGGAGTATTACTTGACTCGGCTAATGACCATAATATATAAGAGTTATATATATATATATATATATATATATATATATATATATATATATATATATATATACAGAAAACGTATTGTGAGTTTCTATTCTACCTCAATCCTGAGTGTTAGATATATTACATGTACGTACGTTGTGAGACCATATAAAGAGAATTTGACAACCTTCTACAACAGTACGCTACAATGGATTGCCGGTCTATTTTTTGATTGGTACAGTAAGACCTGAGGGTCCAGTCTTGTCTGAGTGAATTTAAGTAACATCTTATTCACTCGCTGTGCTAATAAATATTAAATTAGCAATTTACGAGTATCACAACTCAATTCCTTCTAAACATTGGTTCCCAGAAAATAATACTTACTCACGTGCCTATAAACACTCTACCAAACTACCCAAAAGCTTTCCGTGGGATATGTTATACAGTAATACCTCACTTTACGCGGTCAATTGAACCCAAGGAGGCCCTCGTAAAGCGGGAAACGTGTAAAGCGAACAACAGAACATATGGGAATAATTGAAATAGAGACTGGGCCGACCCCTAAACATTATGATGGTATGCACACTAGGGGGCAGGGAAAAAACACTTTTATTTGAGTTGCAGGCTGCACTTTTCAGGCATCGTTTGTATGGCTGTAACAAACACCTGTGCAAAATTTCATGCCATTTCATGCATACTTACCCTGCCGCATCTCGAACGACTTTTTGTCAACTTTTAGTGTATACCAAAATTAGGTGTCATTTAATGTTTTCCAGGATAATGATAAATTTTACATGGGTGACATCAATTTAATTCACATGTTATTTTACAGGTACACCGTATAGAAAATCATTACAAGTTCATATTGAAATTCTTTTTTGTGCGGAACCTTGGCATCATTTTCCTAGACAATAATCTTTGCCTAATATATCCATCTCTCGATTCGTATCCCATCACTTCAGTGCAAGCTTCAGTCATCACTTTTATGCCTCTCTCGACCGCCTGAGTGCTGTTTGGCCACTTGGGCACCACTAATGGTGTCTCAAGAATGTCATTAACCTGTAGATTTGACAGAGAAGCACTGTAAGGAGGCTCAGTCTTGAGTTCATTCCTCCAGTTAATCATGGAATGATAGTTTTTTGCTTGCCACTTTAGTTTCGGAGTCACCACCTTTCTCATGTTGACTACAGGAGGCACATCCTCATTCCCATCTCCATCTTTACCCTCCTCATCAGTATAGTTTAATAAATTCTCGTCAACAGCAGCATCAGAATCTTCCTCCTCCTCTTCAGATCTGCCAGTGCATTCTTCCTTTTGCTGATTCTTCTCTCTAATTTTTCTTATCATTGAGACAGCTTTTTCTCTAACAGTCATGTCCTCATCTGCACACATACCAAGAAGAAGTTCATCTGTGTGGGCGAAGTATGCATTTCTCTGGACAGCCTTCTTCACTATCGTCTCCTCCTCACTATTCAGGTGTTTCATATATAGCAGGGACTGGAATACGTTCCTTGAGCCGTGTGTTACGTAAGGGTGTATCTTGATGTAAAACCACATTGGAGCACTGAACTATATTATTGTAATGACAATTCTTTTCAACTCATGGCTGGGTCTTGATGTTGCTACATACAGCCTGAGGATTCTACTCCATAAGGTGTTCCACCTTGACACACAGGGAGGACCTGGCTCAATAGCAGCCAAGTCATCTTCAACAACACCTGTGATAACTCCTTTACAAATCCTATACAGGTATTTCTGATCCCAGGACAGACCTTTCTCCACTTCATCATTAAACACAGGGAAATCAGGGAAACTGACTGGCTGGAAGGCGACAACTGGAAGCTCAGACAAAGACTCCTTGATCTGCTTTCCAATGGGACCACGCCAATGCTCAGGACCACTTGGTTTACCATCATAGTGATAAAAAACTGCGCGGAAAGGCAGCTCATTTCCGTGAAGCTGACATATGAAATAATGGAGCGGGTGACCAAGTAATATTTCAAGATGATGAATGACTCCATTTTCTGATCCTACATTTACATTGGTTCCATCACAACCAACACACACAATGGGCTGCTGGGTTAGATTTTTCTCCACCAGAAACTCGTGAATAGTTTTGGCAATCTGCTTTCCGTGTCCAGTCTTGGGAGTCACATGTGTGAGATATTCATTGCCAGGCTCAACCATGATGACATAATGATCTTTCACCATCATCCTCGAACTCCATTTCTCGGTCTTCTCATTCTTTATCATCACACGAGTGGCGGTCTTCTTACCATCAAAATAGAGTGACGTCAAATTATCTAAACTAGCCATCTCAATTTCTTGCCTCTTAAATCGGTATTTTTGTCTCGCATCCTGCAGCTTATGTGGTCCAATAACCTGACTCTTGTCATCCTTTGTGATAATGCCATAGTCAGTTAAGGTGGCAGTAGCAATGGCAGCTCCAGCATAATCACTAATCAAGTATCGGTCACAAGCGGCAGCCAGTGTAGGTCTCCCCTACATTACAGTACAGTAACACAATATTGAGAAATGAAATGAGAAAAGGCTGATAATCAATATAGACATAGCACCATACTCATCTGCAACAAGACAACTTAAATGAAATAAGAGATATGAAAAAAAAGTTGATAAACACTGAACAGAATATTGCACCGCCACAGCGGCTGTTTGGCTAGTACTGTAGGTAAATTAAAAAATTTCATTAGAAAATGCGGCAGACTAAACCTCGACATATCAGCTTCAAATTTGGCATGGAGTCTTAGATATGTATAAGGAACAATGCCTGAAGAGTGCAGCTTTGAGCAAAATTTCACTGCCCCCTAATGCACACACACACATAATATAAAAAAGAAATATCAATAAGAGAATAATATACTGTACCAGGTAAAAGAAAAATCAAGGTTTAACACATATGTCACAG
>NW_024734022.1:0-9508 GCF_018991925.1 Homarus americanus | reverse complement strand
GATCGACTTGTACTGTGGTTCTTGTTTGTGTTTTAATTGTTAATTGAATACAACTTTTTTATCTTATTTCTAATTTCTACTGTTGTTCCAGCCACATGTCGTATTAATAATAATAATGATAATAATAATAATAATAATAATACGGTAATTATAATAATAATAATAATAATAATAATAATAATAATAATAATAATAATAATAATAATAATAATAATAATAATAATGATAATGATAATGATAAGGATAATAATTATAGAGACGTTGATTATTAAAATATGGAGGCAGGAGGAGGAAGAGGGAAGGAATGATGATAGTTGAGAAGATGACAATAGTAGTGATAATGCTGGTTGTGTTAGTGATGGTAATATTATACACGTAACAATAATGGTTGCCTTTCGTGTACGAGGATGGCCGGCTCTAGAGCAACCTAGGCTTGAATTTGTTTAAGGTGTTAGAATCTGTCGCCAACACCACAACCACACCCTAAGTTAACGAGTTGTATGACCCAGTTTCAATGAATAGTCCGAGAAGACCGGACAATTCGGCAACTGCACTGGCTAACCATTATTCCAGAATAAGATCCGCAAATCGATTAACATCCAGGTTCCCATTTACTGGTAAATAGAAAGCCAAATGACGTAAAAAAAAAATGCTCATAGTTTCACTCTGTCCGGGAATCGAACAGGGGTCCACTCGCTTACAAGGCGAGCATGCTGACTATTACACCTCAGGTTGCCAAAATCACGTTTAGTAAAAAAAAATTTTTCGTGCTGGTCAAGCCCCGACCAGAAGGTTAGCTAGACCCCCGGACAACTCTTTCAGAGCTTGACCAGCACGTGGTATTGGTATTATTATCTCGACTTGATTATATGTTTCAAATTCACTTGTGAGTTTTTCAATGTTCTGTTTTGTATACTATTTAGTTATTCTAAGCTAAATATTAACAAATAAATGACTTAAATAATATGAAAACAAACAAATAAAAGCGGAACTCCACCTA
This sequence comes from Homarus americanus, assembly GCF_018991925.1. NCBI lineage: Eukaryota > Metazoa > Arthropoda > Malacostraca > Decapoda > Nephropidae > Homarus > Homarus americanus. Next base: position 8,508 of record NW_024734022.1, on the reverse strand, counting down.
ATATATACTGTATGTTACACTAAATAGGGATAATTGGCCTTTAGTGATAACTTCTATGTATTTATCTTTTCTGGAAGCTTTTGACTGGCCATAAACGATCCTGTAGATCATAAATATACATATAAATGAATACCTTCATGCATAATGTAACCTGACCAGACCTAACCTAACTTAACCTAATCTAGCCTAACCTAACCTAACGTAACCTAACGTAATCTAGCCTTGTTGTTGTTGTTGTCCTCCTCCTCCTTCTCCTCCTCCTCCTCCTCCTCCTCTGTATTATACCATCAACTAAATTAAAATTCAAACGCCTTAACCTTACACACTGTGACCCTGGGTTGGAGAGGGGGGATGGGGGAGGGCGGGGGAAGACTCACCTAAATCACCCAGCAGGCGCTTTGTGACACCCAATAAGTGACCTTTGGGTGGGGGCAGTTTTCTCGCCAGATCTAGACCAGTGGGCAGTGTTAACCCCCAAAGGTCACCGAGGCAGGAGTGACCTTTGGGAAGTTTTGGGATTATAAATAGTGTTGTAGGAGGTGGTGGTGGAGGTGGTAGGTTAGTGAAGTCCTTGGTGGTGGTGGTTTGTTGAAGAGGTGTCTGTTTTTGTTTTGTTTTTTTGTTTGTTTGATTGTTTTTATGTATGTTTCTTTGTTTTATTGTTTGTTTGTTTGTGTTTTTGTTTTATTTATTGTTTGTCTGTTATATTTTGTTTGTTTGTTTGTTGTTTGTTTGTTTTGTTTTATTCTTCGTTTGTTCGTTTTATTGTTTGTTTGTTTGATTGTTTGTTTTATTGTTTGTTGGTATGTTTGTTTGTTCGTTTTATTGTTTGTTTTTTAGATTGATGTTTTTTGTGGTGTCATTATTGTTTGTGTTGTGTTGTTGCTTGCTTGTTTGTTTGTGATGTGTTGTTTGTTTGTGGTTGGTGTGTGTGTGTGAGAGAGAGAGAGAGAGAGAGAGAGAGAGAGAGAGAGAGAGAGTATCAACACAATTTCCATACCATATATTTACCAACAACTTTCTCATAACGTAACAGTGAGCCAGGGACTCTCTCTCTCTCTCTCTCTCTCTCTCTCTCATGATAAAAAACTGATCGACTTGTACCTGTGGTTCTTGTTTGTGTTTTAATTGTTAATTTAATACAACTTTTTATCTTATATCTAATTTCTACTGTTGTTCCAGCCACATGTTGTATTGTTAATAATAATAATAATAATAATAATAATAATAATGATAATAATAATAATACGGTAATAATAATAAAAAAATAATGATGATAATAATAGTAATTGAGACGATAATTATTAAAATATGGAGGCAGGAGGAGGGAGAGGGAAGGAATGATGATAGTTGAGAAGATGACAATAGTAGTGATAATGCTGGTTATGGTAGTGATGGTAATATTATACACGTAACAATAATGGTTGCCCTTCGTGTACGAGCATGGCCGGCTCTAGAGCAACCTAGGCGTGAATTTGTTTAAGGTGTTAGAATCTGTTGCCAACACCACAACCACACCCTAAGTTAACGAGTTGTATGACCCAGTTTCAATGAATAGTCCGAGAAGACCGGACAACTCGGCAACTGCACTGGCTAACCATTATTCCCAGAATAAGATCCGCAAATCGATTAACATCCAGGTTCCCATTTACTGGTAAATAGAAAGCCAAATGACGTAAAAAAAAATACTCATAGTTTCACTCTGTCCGGGAATCGAACAGGGGTCCACCACCTTGCAAGGCGACCATGCTGATTATTACACCACAGGTTGCCAAAATCACGTTTAGTAAAAATTTTTTTTTTTTTCGTGCTGGTCAAGCCCCGACCAGAGGTTAGCTAGACCCCCGGACAACTCTTTCGGAGCTTGACCAGCACGTGGTATTGGTATTATTATCTCGACTTGATTATATGATACAAATTCACTTGTGAGTTTTTCAATGTTTTGTTTTGTATAATATTTACTTATTCTAAGCTAAATGTTAACAAATAAATGATTTAAATAATACGAAAACAAACAAATAAAAGCGGAACTCCACCTAATATATACTGTATGTTACACTAAATAGGGATAATTGGCCATTAGTGATAACTTCTATGTATTTATCTTTTCTGGAAGCTTTTGACTAGCCATAAACGATCCTGTAGATCATAAATATACATATAAATGAATACCTTCATGCATAATGTAACCTGACCAGACCTAACCTAACTTAACCTAATGTAGCCTAACCTAACCTAACGTAACCTAACGTAACCTAACGTAATCTAACATAACCTAACGTAACCTAACGTAATCTAACGTAATCTAGCCTTGTTGGTGTTGTTGTTGTTGTTGTTGTTGTTGTTGTTGTTGGCCTCCGCCTCCTCTGCTTTATATCATCATCAATTAAATTCAAATTCAAATGCCTTAACCTTACACACTGTGACCTTGGGTTGGAGAGGCGGGATGGGGGAGGGCTGGGGAAGACTCACCTAAATCACCCAGCAGGCGCTTTGTTACACCCAATAAGTGACCTTTGGGTGGGGGCAGTTTTCTCGCCAGATCTAGACCAGTGGGCAGTGTTAACCCCCAAAGGTCACCGAGGCAGGAGTGACCTTTGGGAAGTTTTGGGATTATAAATAGTGTTGTAGGAGGTGGTGGTGGAGGTGGTAGGTTAGTGAAGTCCTTGGTGGTGGTGGTTTGTTGAAGAGGGTCTGTTTTTTTTATTGTTTTTATGTTTGTTTGATTGTTTTTATGTATGTTTGTTTGTTTTACTGTTTGTTTGTTTGTTTTATTGTTTTTGGTTTTTTTTATTCTTCGTTTGTTCGTTTTATTGTTTGTTTGATTGTTTGTTTGTTTTATTGTTTGTTGGTATGTTTGTTTGTTTTATTGTTTTTGTTTGTTTTATTGTTTGTTTTTAGAATGATGTTTTTGTGGTGTCATTATTGTTTGTGTCGTGTTGTTGCTTGCTTGTTTGTTTGTGATGTGTTGTTTGTTTGTAGTTGGTGTGTGCGAGAGAGAGAGAGACACAGAGAGAGAGAGACACAGAGAGAGAGAGAGAGAGAGAGAGAGAGAGAGAGAGAGAGAGAGAGAGAGAGAGAGAGAGAGAGTATCAACACAATTTCCATACCATTATTTACCAACAACTTTATGTCATAACTTAACAGTGAGTCAGGGACTCACTCTCTCTCTCTCTCTCTCTCTCTCTCTCTCTCTCTCTCATGATAAAAAAACTGATCGACTTGTACCTGTGGTTGTTGTTTGTGTTTTAATTGTTAATTTAATACAACTTTTTTATCTTATTTCTAATTTCTACTGTTGTTCCAGCCACATGTTGTATTGTTAATAATAATGATAATAATAATAATATTAATAATAATAATACTAATAATAATAGAGACGATAATTATTACAATATGGAGGCAGGAGGAGGAAGAGGGAAGGAATGATGATAGTTGAGAAGGTGACAGTAGTGATAATGCTGGTTGTGGTAGTGATGGTAATATTATACACGTAACAATAATGGTTGCCCTTCGTGTACGAGGATGGCCGGCTCTAGAGCAACCTAGGCGTGAATTTGTTTAAGGTGTTAGAATCTGTCGCCAACACCACAACCACACCCTAAGTTAACGAGTTGTATGACCCAGTTTCAATGAATAGTCCGAGAAGACCGGACAACTCGGCAACTGCACTGGCTAACCATTATTCCAGAATAAGATCCGCAAATCGATTAACATCCAGGTTCCCATTTACTGGTAAATAGAAAGCCAAATGACGTAAAAAAAAATGCTCATAGTTTCACTCTGTCCGGGAATCGAACAGGGGTCCACTCGCTTGCAAGGCGAGCATGCTGACTATTACACCACAGGCTGCCAAAATCACGTTTAGTAAAAATTTTTTTTTTTTTTCGTGCTGGTCAAGCCCCGACCAGAGGTTAGCTAAACCCCGGGACAACTCTTTCGGAGCTTGACCAGCACGTGGTATTGGTATTATTATCTCGACTTGATTATATGTTACAAATTCACTTGTGAGTTTTCAATGTTTTGTTTTGTATAATATTTACTTATTCTAAGCTAAATATTAACAAATAAATGACATGAATAATACGAAAACAAATAAATAAAAGCAGAACTCGACCTAATATATACTGTATATTACACTAAATAGGGATAATTGGCCATTAGTGATAACTTCTATGTATTTCTCTTTTCTGGAAACTTTTGACTGGCCATAAACGATCCTGTAGATCATAAATATACATATAAATGAGTACCTTCATGCATAATGTAACCTGACCAGACCTAACCTAACTTAACCTAATCTAGCCTAACCTAACCTAACGTAACCTAACGTAACCTAACGAAATCTTCTTCTTCTTCTTCTCCTCACATGCATTATTTCATTATCAACCCAATTAAAATTCGAACGACTTAACTTTACACACCGTGGTCCTGGGTTGTGGGTGGAGAGGGGGGATGGGGGATTGTTGGGGGAGGGCGGGGGGAGACTTCTATGTTTGACTTTGATACCCCCAAAATGTTCTACACTACTGAGGGTACACACAAACACTTGTTATCTTGAAAATAGGAACAAAGAAACTGGCTTCCACACCATAAGGACTAGTGATCTCAACTACCTGTATCACTCCGCGCTGGCATGCACAGATACCAGCATTCACAAGCTGAATACATACTTTGTAAATATGATAATTCACATACATAACATGGTGCATAATAAATGGAAATATTACATAGGATTAATACATGTTCTGTAATACTTTACTATACATAATTAATAGAGTAATATAAGAATACACAGCTTTAGGTACTACTTCGTGTCCATATTATACACCTCCCTCCCCCCTATACGCTCATAATTTCATCTTGAGCTGACCTTTTGTTTCTGAGTCGCTCGGACCTGCGGAGTACCGGGGCAGAAACACAAGGTGGGGACGGATTTACTGTAAAGACATCACATTAGGGGACTCAACTGGGGAAGGGTCAACACTAGGCAGCTCCACAGGTCGGAGGAAACGACGGTTCCTCCACCATACTCTACCACTAGGAAGACGCACTTGGTAGTCCCTGGACCGGCCAATACCCATGACAACCCCAACCTTGTCCCAGCGGTGAGATACCTGATCTTGAATCCTGACCTGCTGGCCGATACTCAACCTGGGAAGGGGACGGGCATGACAGTCGTACCGAGCAGCGACATCTGCGGCTCGTTCTGCTGCACGGCGGTCATATTCTTCAGTCTTGGCTTGCCATTCTTGAGAAAAAGACTTCGGGTGGGCAGGAACACAAGACCTGAGATGATGTCCACATAGAACCTGGGCTGGGGAGCGTCAGGTGAAGTTCGGAGTGTTGCGTAACTCTAACAAACCTCGATCGAAGTCCTCGCAGTCGATATTTCCTGAGGTGACACCCTAAGGATCAGGTGTTTAACAGTCTTGACTGCGGCTTCAACGTGTCCATTCGCCTGGGGGTAGTGGGGCGAGGTCACGACTTGACTGACTCCCCAACGGTCCATGAAGTCCCGGAACTCGTGGCTGGTGAACTGGGGTCCTCCATCAGTCCTGAGGCGGAGGGGAACACCAACTTCTCTGAAGTAATGTCTGAAATTCCGGATCGTAGCAGTAGCCGTTGTATCACTACCACAGGGGACGACAACAGGCCATCCAGACAATCGGTCGGCAATGACGAGGAAGGACTTCCCTGCCACTGCAAAGAAGTCGGCCGACACAGACTCGAAGGGTCTTGAAGGGTTATCGTCGCACATTAAAGGTTCCTGTTGCTGGCTGGGTTGCAGAGTCTGGCACGGCTCACAGGCACGGACGGTACTTGCAATGTCCGCGTCGATTCCGGGCCAAAATACAGTCTGCTTCGCCTGTCGCTTGGTGGCCTCCACTCCTCGATGGCTGTCGTGAAGGCGGGTCAAGGTACGGCGGCGTAGGGCAGCAGTAATGACTCCTCGTGGACCATACAAGATGAGGTCTCCGTCACAATAGAGGTCCTCGCGTATCTTTCAGTACGGGAGTAGCGATTCATGAAGGTCGTATCGGTTAGATGGAAATCCCTGGGACACACAGTCGACGAGCCGGATGTAGGAAGGGTCGGCCCGGGCTGCGGTGCGGAGATCTTCAAGGGTCTTGTCTGCATCCGGTGCTGTAGACTCTTCTGATGTGAAGACGGCCTTCAATGAGACTACTGACTTGAGGGATGCGGCAGTTGTAGAACACAACATCTCGTCCTCTGGGGTGGGGCGACTGACAGGGGCGCGGGACAGGGCATCCGGGATGCACATTAGCTTACCGGCACGCCACACAGCCGTGAAGAGATAAGGCGAGAGCTTCTCTTTCAAACGTTGAAGGCGAGGATTCTCTACTGCAACCAAAGAGTAGTGATTGATAATAGGTACAAGAGGGCGATGATCCGTGAAGAGGGTGAAGTGCTGAAGTCCTATGAGGTAGAAGCGGCACTTCGCCATTGCCCAGACAACAGCCAACATCTCCAGCTCAATCGTGGCATATCGGGTCTCAGCGTCCGTCAGGAACCGGGATCCACACTGAATTAAGCGGAGTTGTCCACCGCCATGGTCCTGCAGAAGGGTGTAACCAACGCCGTAGAGTCTGGAGGCGTCAGTCTGGAGGACGGTGGGTAGGGCTGGGTCGTAACAGGCGAGGACAGGTGGACTTAAGAAGGCCTGCTTGACTCGCTGGAAGGCCTCTTGATAATCTGGGGTCCACAGGAATGTCCTCCTGGGGCTCAGTAGGGAGGGTAACGGCTGGGCTGCGGCGGAGATGTCAGGTGAAAATTCAGCCAGCTGATTGACCAGACCCAAAAAAGAACGGAGGTCTGTCAGGCTGGCAGGGGTTGGAAAATCCCTGATTCCACTTAATTTCTCCGGGTCAGCTGCGACACCTGATGCTGAGAGAGTGTACCCACAGAAGTTCACTGATGGTGCGGCGACTACAAACTTGTCAGCGTTGAGGGTAATCCTGTACTTTCGACATCTGGTGAGAACTTCATATATTCGGGAGAGGTGGGTACAGTAGTCTTCGTCATGGAGTAAAATATCATCAACCACCTTGACACAATTCGTGACTCCTTGAAGGGCCGCGTCACCACGTTGACAGAATGCATCGCCCGGAGCGGCAAACCCCATGGGGCCTCTGCAATACTGATATCTTCCATATGGTGTGATGAATGTAGTCAAATGCTGGTCTTCTTGGGCTAACTCGATCTGCCAATAACCACATAAGGCGTCCATTGTTGTAAAAAACTTCGCCTTCGGGTCCACATTTCGAACAGCTGCGAAGGGTGTGGGTGAAGGGTGGGCTGGACGGGAAACTTGCTGGTTAAGTTTTGACACATCGGTGGTGATCCGTACTCCACCACGAGGTTTGGCGACGGGGACGAGAGGGTGGCACCAAGGTGAAGGTTCGTCTCCGGCCGGCTTGATGATTCCCTGAGCAGCCATGGAGTCAAGCTCTTGTCTAACTAGCTCCTTGTAGGCGTGAGGAATCAAACGAGGGGTGTGGATGGCAAAAGGTGTGGCACCATCCTTAAGATGAATCTTCATAGGTGGATCCACCATCGGCTTGAGTGGTGTGGATCCCAAAGATTTCTTCGTAACCATAACGTCAGCAAACTCCTTGAGAAGGTAAGCTCTTGCATCAGAAGGGGACGTGTTTGTAGCGATAGGGAGTTCCTTCAACCTGTTGACATGGGTGACCTTTAAAATAGGTTTGGGGAATTCCTTGGAAATAATGGCCAACTCTTGACAAGGGCCATATGATAAAAGCGGAGTCGGGATCCCATCATGAACATCAATCCGGGCTGAGCAAGACTGCTTACCAAAGGTAAGAGTAGCTGTCTGACCGCCGCCAATTATGTTGTCGTTATGGGGTCTATAAAAACAGCGGCCAGATCAGAACTGTTGTCTAATTGCGGTAATAATTCAATCTTCATCTCTACATAATTGGTTTGATAACAAGAATAATGATTAAAACAGTGTCAAGGTAACTGGTTCAGGGTGTGTGTGTGTGGGTGTGTGTGTGTGTGTGTGTGTGTGTGTGTGTGTGTGTGTATTACATAGTAGGGAAGATCAGCTAAAACTAATGGCCCATCACTTTTTGGGTAGATTTTAGTGTATATAAACAGAAAATAATTTCAGTTTCAATATTTTACAACCTTTTGCTAGGTAAATTTTAGCGTGAAATTTATCGAAAATCTAACGTACAGCTGCATTAGTGCATTACAATTAAATAGTGAACATTGCTTTCTGACTTCATTCTTTAACAACCCAACTAACAATATTTTTTTCTGTTTCAGATTCTGATGCATTTATAAGTTGATAATATTTGCGATGGCTGCTTGTGTCAGGACGAGGAACCAAAAATCCAGCCATCTCAGTCACTATCTTGGGTCTGGGAGAGAGCTCCTGAAGTCGGAGTTGCCTACATTGAGAGATGCTTTGAGATACGGTGTTTTAATCAAGCAAATCAGTGAAAAGAACCAAAGAAC
>NW_024734021.1:0-10704 GCF_018991925.1 Homarus americanus | reverse complement strand
GTGTGACAGTTGCCCCAACTTTGTCCTACAATGCTGTTCAAAATTTTGGTGTTGCATATTGACATAAAAAATACCCACGTGCAATTTTTTGAAGATTCATGCATATTTGAATGAGCACCAGCAATTTGAAAAATAGCGATTTTGCTTATACCGCATACGGGACTATATATGAGATTACACAACCGTCATAAGGGATATTAACACAAATCATTGGCCTGTCTTAATTAAACGCTGTTATCACTAACACAAAAAAGTTAATAATTCTTATTCTCTCATGGTACATTAAGGGGTTTTATCATATATTCACAAGGTATTATTTCTCTAGAGCAAGAAACCATGATTTCTGTTCGGAAACAGATGATCGTTTGCGCTGATTAGGAACGCGGAGTCTGTCATTTTCAACTACTTGAAGGACTTCTTGAAAGCGCTCCTCATCCCTGGCAACATTAAGAAAGTCATGGCAAAGTCTTACACCACGCTCTGCAGCCTCATTGACGACCTGAAGCTTGTCCACAACCCGTTTCATGTTCAGGTAGTCGTCATGATCCGCCCATTCACTGGCTGGACTGTGGAGAAACTGATAGGGCATGCCTAAAATAGTGAAGGACCGGCTTGAGTCAGGCCCAATTAGGTCCACCAGGGCAGTGCCACTTTCTGGGACAGGGGGAAGATATGGCTTTCCATAGCCCCCATGATTGAGCCCCACTCTCTTAGTAACTTCAGTGCCTTCATGGCAAAGAAGGGCCTTCCTCATCTCCTCTTTTGTCCTTTCTTGTACTTGGGACGAGAACAAAGCCAGTGGGGCCAACTCCTCAGTTAGGTACCAAGTGAGTCTACCGAGTGCCACACGTGCTTTGTCAACTATTGTGGCATCATATGGGGCAAATTCAGCCAAGGTTTCGACCAAATTCAAGTCATTCAGTGGCGCACTTGCTGGAATGTAATATGTTTTACTTAGCCAGACAGGTAAAGATCTGTAACTAGAATTAAACAACACAAATACAGTGTTAGGATAGGCCAGGAATCCAATGCTCTGTTTGTTCATTTGAGGGATAACAAGCATTGCATTGACTGGGATAATGCCTGCTCAATATTACCATGTAATTCAATTGATAGTAGGAACATCATAGAATCTAGTCTTATTAAACATACCGAAGCATTCAACATGAATTTGAGTAACGGCATGTACAAGCTGGACAATTTTGTAATTAAGAAGATTTGTGATCAGGTGAGAAGGCCGGGTCACTTGACCATCTGACCTGACCACCAACCGTTGTGTGCTATTTAAACATTAGTAGGGTCATTACCTATTACCTGACCATTGTGGACCTGGTCTCACCCTCCCTCTGTGGTATATTTGTTATTAATCTTGGTTTGTATTTTCTAGTCTGTAATCACCCCTGAAGATGTGAATTACACGAAAGTTGGGGAATCTGTAAGCACAGCATGCTTCAGACACCTACAGTGACATATATATATATATATATATATATATATATATATATATATATATATATATATATATATATATATATATGTATATATATATATATATATATATATATATATATATATATATATATATATATATATATATATATATATGTATATATATATATATATATATATATATATATATATATATATATATAGATATATATATGAGTATATATTGTTATGTTGTCTCTCAATTTACTTTAATATCCAGGTTCTAGGCGTAACCAAACAAAAAAAGTGAAGTAAATTAAAAGGGAATAAAAATAAATGAAGTAAACCTTTAAAATTTTTATTAAATTAAATATTAACACAGTATAGAGCCCCGTAGGCTGTCACAACAAATTGATTCACTATCGAAACTTTTAAGACACAAATGATACTAAACATGGAAACATCAAAAGAATAAAAATAAAGCATTGGATTACGTTAACACTGCATAAACATATAAGAACTAACACTGAAATTAACTATCGTGAAACAACACTGAAATATTTAAATGTAACCAAGCAAACACTGATGGACACATAAGAGACATAAATTGGTACTCACATAGATATACCACATTGGTGGTGACAGGAACAACACAGAAATAAAATGAAGTATAAGTAACAGGTGACAAGTGTCACTCAAAAGAACGTGAACTGAATGACGAGAGGACTGGACTCCGTCTACAGGTGGACTACTATACTGTATATAGGGTCGGCTCTGGCGCCAATGCGACCCGCCGGTGAAACATGGGTCGTTTAACGATGCAGATGGTCGTTAGAGAAACAAAGAATGCTTGTTACAATACTAAATGAAGAAATAAGATGGGCTTGAACAAATAATAACAGTTAAAACCTAAACAGCACAGGGTAAGGTGACTAGATTATATAATAGTAAATATAGCACATCATTACAGGAATAATATGAAACAACATGGAAGCATGTTATATAAAAACACTAGAAAAATACGACACGGTCGTAACACTTCCTCCCATAAAATAAAATTTTGCTTGCACAAATTTTGATATGACATAAGTGTTCTGACACCTTGAAGTCCAACAAAAAATATTACCCTTCTTCAACAAATCTTCTCTGGTAATAACCCACACAACCCAAAAATCAGCGGACTTGTCGTTTGTTACATGGAACAGGCATCTGAGAAATAGTGTCACACCTTGCTGTGGGAGGAGCAAGTTTCCCCAACCCAATTACATGTCCCAGACACAAAAGTTGAGCACAAACAAATTCTGACTTAGCAAAGTTTATAACAAGTCCTACATTTTCTAACTCAGTGAAGAGAGCGTCTAGCTGACATAAATGGTCTGACCAAGTGTCAGAAAAAATTACAACATCATCTAAATATACTACACAACCAGGCAAATTGGCTGTGACTTGTGACATCAGCCTTTGAAAGGTAGCAGGGCATTGCAAAGCCCGAAAGGCATAATATTAAATTTATAGGTCTTACCTAATGTCACAAAACTGGAGATGTCTTTAACACTACGGGTCAATGGTACTTGCCAAAACGCTAGAAGGCAATCAATCTTAGAGAGGAACTTGGCGTTCCCAATTGCTTCGATGCAGTCGTCGACTCTTGGTAGAGGGAAGCTATCCTTGCTGGTGACGGCGTTGACCTTGCGGAAGTCGATGCAGAATCGAAGAGTGCCGTCCTTCTTCGGTACTAGAGTGACTGGTGAGCACCACTCGCTGGTAGGGAGCCTGCTTGATAGGCTTAGCAGAACCAACAACAATATCATGCACCACGCCAGTGGTACAGCCAGGCCTGTCTTGGAAGACAAGAGGATGTTGTTGGATGGCGGCCAGCACGTCAGCTCCCTGGTGTCCCGGTAAATGCTGTAGCTTCTCCTGCAACTCCACGGAGTTGGACTGCCAATCCCTGACTGATGACAAATGGGGGTACTGGTCGTGTGTATTACAGATTGATGGTGTTGACGTGACATAAGCGCTGTAGTCGGTAGAGATAATATAATTCGTGGGGCTTACCTTCTTCACCACTCTATATGGCCCACTGAACTTCGCATGGAGCGGCTGTCCATGTCTCGGCAAGAGAATGAGTACTTGATCTCCTATCTGGAACTCTCTGTGTCTGGCACGCTTGTCGTACCATGTCTTGGTCTTGGACTGCCACTGCTGTTAGTGGTCTGCGGGAAGGCTCCAACATCTTAGAAGCTTCTCTCTAACATCTCCTACTAAATTTAATACACTAATGCTCTCTTCACTAATACCTAACAATCTATCTCTAACTATGTGCAAAGGACCTCTTACTTGATGAGCGAACAGTAGAAGTATGAGAAACAAAATGGATGATATTAGGGCCTTAGCAGTAACTTTCCTAAGAGGTACAGCATGCAAGTACCTAGTGGAGGTATCAATGACTGTAAATAAATATTCAAACCCACTAGAAGTCTTAGGCAGAGGGCCTACAATGTCACACTGTACTGTTGCAAAGGGCACAGGTACGTGAGGTACTCTTACAAGTGGAAAAGGTGGAATAGCCTGATTGGCTTTGCCTACCTTTTGACAAAAATGACAGTACTTACAATATTTAGTGACATATCTCCTCATACCTGGCCAATAGAAGTTCCTGGCCAGCCTGTTGAACGTCTTTCGGACACCTTGATGTCCAGAAAAGCGACCGTCATGGGCCAGAGCTAGAACATGTTGTCTGTAAGTGTGTGGGAGAAATATTTGAGTGATAGACGCCCAGTCCGCGTCTTCCTCTGACATAGTCGGTCTTGACTGAAATATCTCGTGGTAGGGCCTGAATCATTGGCAGAATCTGACACCTGGTCAAACAAGAGCCGTAATGAATCGTCTTGCTCTAGCGCAGCTATTAAAGCAACTCTCCCGGTCTCAGCATTAACTGCGGAAGAAATGTCTTGGGAAGCAATTGGGTTAGCAAAAAGTCCTGCTAAGGAAAGTGAATTATCTACAACAGGAGTTACATTATGATCATTAGTCATTGACATAGAACGAGTCACAGCACACACAGGGAAAACACCGGGCATATCATCTTCAAACATAAGAACATAAGAACATAAGAAAGAGTGGGATACTGCGGGGAGGCCATTGGCCCATGGGGCAGATCCCTTTCCGCATAATCCAGCACTTCCATGTACACTATCCAACTTCGTCTTGGAAGCTCTAGCGTCCCCGATCCTACTATAGCACTCGGTAGCCTGTTCACATATCCCACAACTCTATTACCAAACCAGTGCTTGCCTATATCCTTTCTGAATCGGAATTTATCTAATTTAAAGCCATTTGTTCTAGTTATTTCGTTATTACTGAGCTTCAGAACATCTTCCATTTTACCCTTGTTAATCCCACTTACCCACTTGTACACCTCTATCATATCTCCCCTAACTCTACGCCTCTCTAATGAATGTAAGCCTAAGCTTTTCAGCAAATCGTTACCGAGTATGAGGTCCACTCTAGCAACAAGGAGACTCGACACGTACTAACACAGGCAGCTCGTGCTCACCGGCTACGTTTAGCTATACCTGAAAAACCAAAGGAGCTGCACCTTTACCCCAAAGGGCGCCCAAAACGACGTTTTGTCAGTCTTCCTCGCCGCAACAACACCCTCTGTGATGAGAGTTTGGAGACAACCCGAGTCTCTCAAAATAGTGACTGGTGTTTCGACACCATCAACTTCTACCGTGCCTTGTGACAAAAAGGGACGAAAGGTACCAACGTCTGGGTCCTTCCCAAAACTCTCCTGGAAAAGGTCAAAGTCTCGTGAGGCGAGAACCGAAACTGCAACCTCTCGTGCTTCACCTTATTTGGCTGGGGCCTTGTCCAACAAAATTCCGCCTTATGACCCGGATTTTCACAGAAACTACAAGTAAATTTTGAAATTAGGACGCCCCATTAGATGGCGAACGAGTCCCAGCTCCTCCTGTCATGCACAAAATTATTACGCACAAAGTAACCATTGTTAGTCCTTCCATGCCTCAAAACAAATCCATCAGCATGCTTAGAAAAAAAAATATCACAAGTGTCAAAAGGTCGTTAGTGAATCCTGGCAAGGTCGCCAAAACTGTTACGCCGTCTCTTAATTTACTTAAATATCCAGGTTCTAGGCGTAACCAAACAAAAAAGTGAAGTAAATTAAAAGGGAATAAATATAAATACAGTAAACCTTTAAGAATTTAATTAATTAAATATTAACACAAGAACCTCGTAGGCTGTCAACAAATTGATTCACCATCGAAACTTTTACGACACAAATGATACTAAACATCGAAACATCTAAAGAATAAATATAAAGCATTGGATTACGTTAACACTGCATAAACATATAAAAACTAACACTGAAATTAACTAACGTGAAACCAACACTAAATTACTTAAATGTAACTAAGCAAATACTGATGGACATAAATAGAGACATAAATAGGTACTCACATAGATATACCACATTGGTGGCGACAGGAACAACACAAATAAATTAAGTATGAGAAACAGGTGACGAGTGTCACTCAAAGGATGTGAACTGTATGACAAGAGGACTGAACTAACTCCGGCAGTTGGTGGGTCCTATATATAAGGTCGGCTCCCGCCTCGCGACCCGCCGGTGGGTCGTTTAACGATGCAGATGGTCGTTAGAGAACAAAGAATACTTGTTACAAAACTAAATAAAGAAATCAGATGGGCTTGAACAAATAATGACAGTTAAAACCTTAACAGCACAGGGTAAAGTGACTAGAATATATAATAGTAAATTTAACACATCATTACAGGAATAATATGGAACATGGAAGCATGTTATATAAAAAAAATAGAAAAATACGACACGGTCGTAACACCATCCACACCCCTCGTTTGATTCCCCCCCCCCCGCCTACAAGGAGCTAGTTAGACAAGAGCTTGACTCCATGGTTGCTCAGGGAATCATCAAGCCGGCCGGAGACGAACCTTCACCTTGGTGCCACCCTCTCGTCCCCGTCGCCAAACCTCGTGGTGGAGTACGGATCACCACCGATCTGTCAAAACTTAACCAGCAAGTTTCCCGTCCAGCCCACCCTTCACCCACACCCTTCGCAGCTGTTCGAAATGTGGACCCGAAGGCGAAGTTTTTTACAACGATGGACGCCTTATGTGGTTATTGGCAGATCGAGTTGGCCGAAGAAGACCAGCATTTGTCTACATTCATCACACCATAAGGAAGATATCAGTATTGCAGAGGCCCCATGGGATTTGCCACTACGGGCGATGCATTCTGTCAACGTGGTGACGCGGCCCTTCAAGGAGTCACGAATTGTGTCAAGGTGGTTGATGATATTTTACTCCATGACGAAGACTACTGTACCCACCTCTTCCGAATATATGAAGTTCTCACCAGATGTCGAAGGTACAGGATTACCCCTCAACGCTGACAAGTTTGTAGTCGCCGCACCATCAGTGAACTTATGTGGGTGCACTCTCTCAGCATCAGGTATCGCAGCTGACCCGGAGAAATTAAGTGGAATCAGGGATTTTCCAACCCCTGCCAACCTGACAGACCTCCGTTCTTTTTTGGGTCTGGTCAATCAGCTGGCTGAATTTTCACCTGACATCTCCGCCGCAGCCCAGCCGTTACGCCCCCTGCTGAGCCCCAGGAGGACATTCCTGTGGAGCCCAGATCATCAAGAGGCCTTCCAGCGAGTCAAGCAGACCCTCTTAGGTCCACCTGTCCTCGCCTGTTGCGACCCAGCCCTACCCACCGTCCTCCAGACTGACGCCTCCAGACTCTACGGCGTTGGTTACGCCCTTCTGCAGGACCATGGCGGTGGACAACTCCACTTAATTCAGTGTGGATCCCGGTTCCTGACGGACGCCGAGACCCGATATGCCACGATTGAGCTGGAGATGTTGGCTGTTGTCTGGGCGATGGCGAAGTGCCGCTTCTACCTGATAAGACTTCAGCACTTCACCCTCTTCACGGATCATCGCCCTCTTGTACCTATTATCAATCACTACTCTTTGGATGCAGTAGAGAATCCTCGCCTTCAACGTTTGAAAAAGAAACTCTCGCCTTATCTCTTCACGGCTATGTGGCGTGCAGGTAAGCTGCTGTGCAACCCGGATGCTCTGTCCCACACCCCTGTCAGTCGCCCCACCCCAGAGGACGAGATGTTGTGTTCTACAGCTGCCGCATCCCTCAAGTCAGTAGTCTCATTGAAGGCCGTCTTCACATCAGAAGAGTCTACAGCACCGGATGCAGACAAGACCCTTGAAGATCTCCGCACCACAGCCCGGGCCGACCCTTCCTACATCCGGCTCGTCGACTGTGTGTCCCAGGGATTTCCATCTAACCGACACGACCTTCATGAATCGCTACTCCCGTACTGGAAGATACGCGAGGACCTCTATTGTGACGGAGACTTCGTCTTGTATGGTCCACGAGTAGTCATTCCTGCTGCCCTACGCCGCCGTACCTTGACCCACCTTCACGACAGCCATCGAGGAGTGGAGGCCACCAAGCGACGGGCGAAGCAGACTGTATTTTGGCCCGGAATCGACGCGGACATTGCAAGTACCGTCCTTGCCTGTGAGCCGTGCCAGATTCTGCAACCCAGCCAGCAACAGGAACCTTTAATGTGCGACGATAACCCTTCAAGACCCTTTGAGTCTGTATCGGCCGACTTCTTTGCAGCAGCAGGGAAGTCCTTCCTCGTCATTGCCGACCGATTGTCTGGATGGCCTGTTGTCGTCCCCTGTGGTAGTGATACAACGGCTACTGCTACCATCTGGAATTTCAGACATTACTTCAGAGAAGTTGGTGTTCTCCTCCGTCTCAGGACTGATGGAGGACCCCAGTTCATCAGCCACGAGTTCCGGGACCTCATGGACCGTTGGGAAGTCCGTCATGTCGTGACCTCTCCCCACTACCCCCAGGCAAATGGACACGCTGAAGCCGCAGTCAAGACTGTGAAACACCTGATCCTTAAGGTGTCACCCTCAGGAAATATCGACTGCGAGGACTTCGATCGAGGTTTGTTGGAGTTACGCAACACCCCGAACTTCACCGGACGCTCCCCAGCCCAGGTTCTGTATGGACATCATCTCAGGTCTTGTGTTCCTGCCCACCCGAAGTCTTTTTCTCAAGAATGGCAAGCCAAGACTGAAGAATGTGACCGCCATGCAGCAGAACGAGCCGCAGATGTCGCTGCTCGGTACGACTGTCATGCCCGCCCCCTTCCCAGGTTGAGTATCGGCCAGCAGGTCAGGATTCAAGATCCGGTATCTCACCACTGGGACAAGGTTGGGGTTGTCATGGGTATTGGCCGGTCCAGGGACTACCAAGTGCGTCTTCCTAGTGGTAGAGTATGGTGGAGGAACCGTCGTTTCCAGCGACCTGTAGAGCTGCCTAGTGTTGACCCTTCCCCAGTAGAGTCCCCTAATGTTGATGTCTTTACAGTAAATCCATCTCCACCTTGTGTTTCTGCCCTGGTACTCGGCAGGGACAAGTTGTTGGAGCTTCCAATAACTTGATGACAAGACCATTGACTCTTCAGGTTTCTATGCCCTTGATTCTTCAGGCTTCTATGCCCTTGACTCTTCAGGCTTCTATGCCTTTGACTCTTCAGGCTCCTACGCCCTTAACTCATGAGACATAAAGGCAAGCATGAACTTAGCATGCTTCCCTGTTGGGCACTGTAAACGCTTCTGCGCTTCACCTTACACAAGGATGTAGGGGAGTGTCCAATAAAAAAAAAAAAAAAATACACACACTATTTTAGTGTCATCAGCAAATTTACTTATGTTGTTGTCTACGCCTATATCTATGTCGTTTATGTATATAATAAATAATAATGGTCCAAGTACTGAGCCCTGGGGTACTCCACTAGTGATTCTACCCCAATCGGATTTAGTGCCGTTAATGCTCACTCGCTCTTTCTGAAAACTTCCGCCGAACTTCAACAACATTGCGGGGACTCTAGCAACAGCATTCACCGCATTTAACACTTCACCCCAGGCATGGTTTTTGAATTGAAGTGTACATCTACTAGAGTCCAACTTCCCTAAAATCATTTCTTTTCTTTTGGTCACCTCAGACACAATAGCGTATACTTCAGCCTCACTGAAATTTGGCCGTCTCTTCTTGGCTGGTGGTCCTTCCATGTTTACAAAATAATAATATGTGCGTCGCTCTCAGCTGATTTCTCCTTCTCTTGTGATTGGTTGATGATTTTGTTAACTGAGCGCTGATTGGCCAACTAGCTCCTGCACTGACATCTACCTTCCGACAAGAGAACTTAATTTACAGGGCAAACACTAGAGTTATGAAAACTTACGAAAGGCTTACGGAACTGTAATTAAATTTTGAGTATACTAGATTTACGGTACTGTAAAGATTCGACAATATATGGTACTGTATCATGCTGAAAGACGTAGCTTATGAGGTGTTTTGAGTATCAGGCCCCTGTAACCACGCCCTAATCCATTTTAGAATATCTCCTCCAATGCCACGAGCCTCCACTTTTCTTATTAGTCTTTCTTGGGGGACTGTCGAAGGCTTTGCTAAAGTCTAGATATACCACATCATAGTCACACCCGTCGTCCACTGATTCGAAAACAGCTGCAAAGAATGTTAATAGATTAGTTAGACATGAACGCCCTCTTGTGAAGCCATGTTGGGATTCATTGATCAACTTGTGCTTCTCCAGGTGATCTCGAATAGAGTTTGGACAGTAGTTAGAGGATATTGATCTATCTCCCTTCTTGAAAATCGGTATTACATTCGCTAACCTCCAGGATTCTGGTAATACACCCGTTTTTAAGGATATGTTACACGACTTTGCGAAGGGGATACTAAGCTCTTCCTTACATTCCTTTAATACTCTGGCAAGTATCTCATTGGGACCTGGTGACTTATTAGGCTTCAGTTTGTCTATTTGCTGGTCACTACTAACTCGCTTAATCTATTTCTTCACTACTTCTGTGTATATAGTCGGTGCCTCGGGTATCATGTTTACAATTTCGGTGGTGAATACTGTTGAAATATATTTATTCAGATTATTGCTCATTTCTCCGTCGTTATCAGTTAGCTCACCGGTATCTGACTGTACTGGTCCAATCTTTTCTCGTGTTTTAGTTTGATACATTTGATAAAATCCCTTGAGGTTTGACTTCGCCCCCTTTGCTACTTTCAGTTCATTATTCCTCTTTACTTTTCTTATCTCGGTCTTAATCCTACTGGCCAATACCTTATAA
>NW_024734020.1:15000-29007 GCF_018991925.1 Homarus americanus | reverse complement strand
TCAGTGCCACTTTGGATTTCAGTTATTGCTGTTAATCTTCACATGATCCTTCAAATGTTGACAATTGTGGCTACAACAACACTGACAAATGACATCTGCTGAGTGTCATTAATAAATACAGGTACACTATACTACCTGGTGTACATGAATGGCACTATGGTACACGAGACTACACTACCTGGGTACTGAGACTACACACTACCTAGGTACCCATTATTCACACTACCTGGAGTACACGAGAGACTACACTACCTGGTTTTTGAGACGGCTACACTGCCTAGGTACACACAGAGACTACACTACCTGGTACACACAGACTACACTACTACCTGGGTACACACAGACTACTGCCTGGATACACACGAGACTACACTACCTGGGTACGCACGAGACTACACCTACCTGAGATTGACACACGAGACTACACTACCTAGGTACACTTGACTACTACTAGGTACACACGAGACTACACTACCTGGGTCACACGTGACTACACTACCTGGGTACACACGAGACTACACTACCTGGTAACACGACTACATATTGGGTGAGTCATTACCCTGGGTACACACATGATTCCATACCTGGCACGAGATTTAGGACACCGAGACTACTACCTGGGTACACGAGACTACACTACCTGGATACACACGAGACTACACTACCTGAAATTTTGGGCCACTACCTAGGTACACACAGACTCACACACTACCTGAATACACAGACTACACTACCTAGGTACACGTGACTACACTGGTACACACGAGATTCCTGCCTGAGTACAGTCTACCTGGGTACACACGTGACTACACTGCCACGGACTACACTGCCTGGGTACACACGAGACTACACTACCTGGGTACACACATGACTACACTACCTAGAGTACACACGAGACTACACTCTGGATACACACACGAGACTACACACTACCTAGGTATACACGTGACTACACTACCTAGTACACACGAGACTTCACTACTGTGTTGGTGGTTGTGGTTTTTTGTTGGTGTTGCTGGATACACACGAGACTACACTACCTAGGTACACGTGACTACACTACCTAGGTACACGAGACTTCTACTACCTGGATACACAGAGACTACACTACCTAGGTACACACGTGACTACACTACTAAGTACACACAGAACTACACTACCTGGTACACGAGACTACACTACCTAGGTACACACAGTGACTCACACTACCAAGGTACCCCGAGGTAACTACACTACTGGAGTACACACAGACTACACTACCCTAGGTACACACATAGCTACACTACCTAGGTACACACCGTGACTACACTACCTGGATACACACAGACTACACTACCTGTTTTTTTGTTGGATACACGTGACTACACTGCCTGGGTAACACGTGACTACACTACCTGAGTACATGACTACACTACCTGGGTACACACGAGACTACACTACCTAGGTACACGAGACTACACTACCTGGGTACACACAGACTACACTGCCTGGATACACAGTTGTACACGAGACTACATACCTAGGTACACACGTGACTACACTACCTGGATACACACAGGCTACACTACTGGGTACACACGTGACTACACTACCTGGTGCAAATGACTACACTACCTAAATTTTTGAGACTACACTACCTAGGTACACAGATACACTACCTGGGCCAACACGAGACTACACACGAGACTACTACCTAGGTACACGAGACTACACTACCTAGGTACACACGTGACTACTACCTAGGTACACACGAGACTACACTACCTAGGTACACACGAGACTACACTACACACGAGACTACTGGGTGCACGAGACTACACTGCCTAGGTACACACGAGACTTCACTACCCATAGGTACTGAGACTACACTACCTGGGTACACACGAGACTACACTACCTGGGTGCACACGAGACACACTACCTAGGTACACACGAGTTCATACCTGGGTACACGAGACTACCACTACCTGGGTACACACGAGACTACACTACCTAGGTACACACGAGACTACACTGCCTGGGTACACACGAGACTACACTACCCTGGGTACACACGTGACTACACTACCTAGGTACACACGGAACTTGACTACCCTAGGTACACACGAGATCACACTACCTGAGATTTGCACACAGACTACTACCTAGGCACACGAGACTACACTACCCTGGTACACACGTATTTACACTACTAGGTACTCAGAGACACACTACCTGGGTACACACGAGATTCCACTACCTAGGTTTTTCTGAGACTATACACCTAGGTACACACGAGACTACACTACCTAGGTACACACGTGACTACACTACCTAGATACACTTTTATTATTTTGTTCATTTTGTTAATATTGTGTTTTAGTCATTTATATCTCCATTATATATATATAATGCAGATGATTATAGTCTTATGTATTATATTTTTGCCATTTGAGTCTTGGACGGTAAAATCATCATCGTACTTAAAGGGTTTAACTATTGTCATCAAAGAATTAAACCATCATCATCATCAAAAGGTTAAACCAATATCATCAAAGGGTTAAACCATCATCATCAAAGGGTTAAACCATCATCATCAAAGGGTTAAACCATCATCATCAAAGAGTTAAACCATCATCATCATCAAAGGGTTAAACCATCGTCATCAAAGAGTTAAACCTTCATTATCAAAGAGTTAAACCAACAATTTCAAACAAAACCAAAAGTTCATATAACACGCTTCTATTTTTGTCATTTTTTTATCAATGTTTGAATGTCAGATAAATGTCACATAAAAAACTTTTCTGTCAATTATTATCGTATGAGACACTGACATAAATACGGCATCATCTCAACTGCTCTACACACCTGGACTAAACACCTGTAATTTAGGTATTGTTGGTGATTAGGCGCTGCTGTTGAATTATTTACCCTCTTCGCTAAGGTTAGAGGAGACAAGAGAGAGAGAGAGAGACTCGTTACCTAGCCTGATTGTCTCTTCCTAATGGAGAGAAAGGGGGGTCATTCTCTCAGTGAGGAAGAGAGAGATTTAAGCTCCCTGAGAGTGCCACAGGATATTTAGTCCCTCACTCTCTTCTACGTGAGAGAACATACCTTTGTCTCGCACTACCCCTTGATCTACGTCTGTCTCTCGTCACTGTCTGTATGTCTGTCACTGTTATTGTCTGTATGTCTGTCACTGTTATTGTCTGTATGTCTGTCACTGTTATTGTCTGTATGTCTGTCACTGTTATTGTCTGTATGTCTGTCACTGTTATTGTCTGTATGTCTGTCACTGTTATTGTCTGTATGTCTGCTGTCACTATTTGGTTCCTCGGTGGTGGCTGGTTCTGGTCACCTGTTGGTTTGTTCTGTATGTCTGTCACTGTTATTGTCTGTATGTCCGTCACTGTTATTGTCTGTATGTCTGTCACTGTTATTGTCTGTATGTCTGTCACTGTTATTGTCTGTATGTCTGTCATCAATGTTATTATTCCGTATGTCTGTCACTGTTATTGTCTGTATGTCTGTCACTGTTATTGTCTGTATGTCTGTCACTGTTATTGTCTGTATGTCTGTCACTGTTATTGTCTGTATGTCTGTCACTGTTATTGTCTGTATGTCTGTCACTGTTATTGTCTGTATGTCTGTCACTGTTATTGTCTGTATGTCTGTCACTGTTATTGTCTGTATGTCTGTCACTATTGTCTGTATTTCTGTTAGGTTAGGTTAGGTTAATCTTCAGGAGCTTTTGTTCAGGAATATTTTTGGCGTAAGTTTTCTGTTACTTTTGTGCCTCAGTTAATTAGTTAGATGCATCCTATTGTCTTAACTTAGGACGAAAAAAACTATCACATGAGACTGTATGTATGTATGTATGTATTTATGTATGTATGTATGTATGTATATATGTGTGTATGCATGTATGTATGTATGTATGTATGTATGTATTTATGTATGTATGTATGTGTGTATGTATGTACAGTATGTGGCGACCTGTGGTGTAATGGTCAGCATCCTCGCCTTGCAAGCGTGCGGACCCGAGTTTGATCCCCGGGCAGGGTGAAACTATGGTCAAGTTTCTTTACGCCATTTGCCTCTGTCTACCCAGCAGCAATTGGGAACCTGGATGTTAATCGATTTTCGGATCCTATTCCGGAGTAATGGTTATCCAGTGCAGTTGACGAGTTGTCCGGTCTTCTCGGACTATTCCTTGACACTGGGTCATGCAACTCGTTTACTTAGGGTGTGGTTGTTGTGTTGGCGACAGCTTCTACACCTTAAACAAATTCACGCGTAGATGACCATCCTCGTTACAGGAGGGGCAACAATTATGTACAGTATATGTATGAATGCATGATTGCAATCTAGTGATAAACCTGGACAATTGACTAATAATATTTAAAGTCAGGTAAAAAGTTGATATAATTTGAAAGATTAAACTAGATAATATCCTCTTTAGTTTGGTGTTGCATTGACTGTGTGGTGTGGGTAGCTGCACTCCCACCCACCGCAACCTGCCCCCACCTCCCCCCCCTCCCAACCTCACTTCTACCCTTCCTCACTTCCACCCCCCACTTTCAACCCCCCTCACCTGCAATTCCTTGTCTTGCCTCCTCTCTCTCTCAAGTAGATCCCACAATGCCATTAATATTATACCTTACAAATTCTACCTTTTTTAACGTAACATATAAACATTCGGGGTAACTCTCTCAACCCTTCAAAAGAAAAAACAAAAAAAAAAAATAAATAAACCTTCCACCAAGACAAAAGAAAGTTAAGAGTATAGCCACAGAAAGTATATTTGAGTATAACAATGGTGTTAATTGGACCTAGAACACACATTTGTACCTCAGGGCTGGCTTTTAGGACCGTGGCCCTCATACAACAGGTTGGGGGGATGGAGACCGGAAACTGGACTGAGGAACTTAATCAATCTCTCTCTCTCTCTCTCTCTCTCTCTCTCTCTGAAGTTAAATCCTTTTAGGACTTTTTTTTTATATGAGAAATAACATAAAGAAACGTAGATCAATATGCATTAATTCCCAGAGTCGGCCGGGAGTTTGTGGTGTGTGTGTGTGTGTGTGTGTGTGTGTTACAGACTTAGAAAGGCTTGGATAGTCAAGTGTTAGTGTTGACGAGTATGATTGTTGACGTTCGCGTAGTAGAGCCACTCTATCCGGATTCATAAGAGAATTCATGCGTCATCATCTTGGAAAAAAAACCACACTTACAAAACCAATAATATGTAATAACTGAGTAATAATATGTAATAACTGAGTGCGTTTTATTTACGATATAAACATAATCTTGTAACTTCAACAATACAGCCAGGTGTCTTAGGTAAAATACGTATTTAAAGGCGTATTTTTAACTTAAGGTGAACCACATAAATACGTCTACCAGTACGATACGTTTGCCACATCATCAGTGCAACGGGGAAAACATATCATACGGGCCTTTGAGAATCAGTGGAGTGGGTGGGTGGCTGAGAGGGTGGGCCGGTATGTGGGAGGGTGGGTGGGTGAGAGGGTGGCCGGTATGTGGGAGGGTGGTGGGTGAACGGTGATGCTAGGTGAACCCCACCTCCCTTCCCCGCCCACCCTTCTATTATCTCAATGCACACGCCTGCCCACCTGCCCGCCCACCCACCCAACCCACCCACCCTCTTGACAACAATAAAACTTGTATGAATGGTAGACAAGGAGTAAGTGCACCGTTGGCTGTTCCTGTGTGTGTGTGTGTGTGTGTGTGTGTGTGTGTGTGTGTGTTTCGGCACATAAACTTCATTTAATTGGTGTCGGCGGTAAATACGACACATTTTCAATTAGATAAATCGTTTGTTTCATAACACTCGACTGATTGATTCCAAATTTTGCTTTGACATAACACGTCTCTCTCTCTCTCTCTCTCTCTCTCTCTCTCTCTCTCTCTCTCTCTCTCTCTCTCTCTCACACACACACACACACAGACACAGGTAAAATAACATTAACACTTCTATGATAAAGTGGTTTACCTTTGACTCTGAAAACGTATTTATTGATGGACTTCAGTATTTTTCCCCCTAAACAACATTAATCATTTACAAAGAATTTTTTTATTATTATTTTGAACCTTATTGCTTAATTAATCTCCGAGCTTTAACATTATATAAAATTGGTTTTATTTTTTTAGTTTTAATTTTGTTTTTTTATTTTCCTTTCTGTTGATTGCCTGTACTGCTTTTTTTTTGGCCAAAGGGTTATAATTATATGTTGTGTTGCTGAATAAACTAATAGAACATAGGAATCCGAAAAATTTGTGTTAAATGGGACGTTAGTTTGTGTGTGTGTGTGTGTGTGTGTGTGTGTGTGTGTGTGTGTGTAAGCAGAGTCTTTTATAATGGGGGATATTGGTTGTGTAGTGAGATTGCTGACACGGTATAGAAAAGTGAGTGTGTGTGTGTGTGTGTGTGTGTGTGTGTGTGTGTGTGTGT
This sequence comes from Homarus americanus, assembly GCF_018991925.1. Lineage (NCBI taxonomy): Eukaryota > Metazoa > Arthropoda > Malacostraca > Decapoda > Nephropidae > Homarus > Homarus americanus. Next base: position 22,553 of record NW_024734020.1, on the reverse strand, counting down.
GTGTGTGTGTGTGTGTGTGTGGTATGTGGAGCAGGGAAGGAGCAGTGATTTTATAATTATATACAGTGCTCTCTCTCTCTCTCTCTCTCTGCCTTCACCACAGCACACTCACCTCCCCTCTCTCCCTTCCTTCCCTCCTTACTTTCAGCACACTCACCACCTCTCCCTCTCCCTCTCTCCCTCTCTCTCCCTTCAGCACACACACCTGTAAATCTGCCACTCAGGTGAACTCGCCCTGAAGTAAGATGTAGAGGTATGCATTGAGGTAAGTCTCGCGAGATTAATTAATTCATTACCTGACCCTTGCTTCAGGTGTACATTTTATCTCATTAACCTACGCAGGTGTTGTATTTAATTGGTTATTTTTGTTTTTCTTGACAGGTATTACCGGACTTGATTGGTGTGTGTGTATATAACTATTTAGCTGATTAATTAATTTGGTTTGTTTGTGTGTATTGGTAGGTTAGGTTAGGTTAGGTTAGGTTAGGTTAGGTTAGGGTAGGTTAGGTTAGGTTAGGTTAGGGTAGGTTAGGTTAGGTTAGGTTAGGGTAGGTTAGGTTAGGTTAGGTTAGGGTAGGTTAGGTTAGGTTAGGTTAGGGTAAGTGAGAATTCATTGAGGTGGTGTTTAAATAATGATTAGATAGATAGATAGATAAATAGATAGATATACAGACAGACAGACAGACAGATAGATAGATAGATGGTGTGTCTGTGTGTGTGTGTGTGTGTGCGCGCCTGTAGGTGGGTCGGGACGTACATACCTTGATAAAGACTCATTAAAAACACCTGGAAAACACAACCAGATGGAAATTACCGTCATTCATATGGAAATTAGGTGTAATGAAGCGCATACAGGCGGAGTGATGACCCAAGTGTACACGAAGACGAGAGGGTGTAACAAAGGAAACCTTGTCTATCAGGCACCGCAGAGGTCACTTGGGGTCAACCTCAGGTCAATGGGGGTAGAGTAAGGATAATGGGCAAATGACCTAACCTAACCTAACCTAACGCATGGACCCCCCTCTCACCTCCCAAGCATAATTATAAGCCATTTGCGAGGGAAACGTCATAGAAGAACGTGTTTTAGAATTGTCTGAGCTATTAATTGCAAGGGTAAAGTGCCTATGATTCCTGTGTTGTTGGAAAGCAAATCAGTAAATCAGTCAGTCAGTCAGTAAATCAGTCAGGCAGTTAAATAGTCAGTGAGTCAATGAGTCAGTTAGTCAGTCAGTTAGTAAATCAGTCAGTCAGTCAAATAGTCAGTCAGTCAGTCAGTTAGTCAGTCAGTTTGTTAATCAGTCAGTAGTAAGTTAGTCAGTGATTCAGTCAGTCATTGATTCAGTCAGTCAGTACATCAGTCAGTAAGTCACGAACATGTGTACAAAATACAAAACGTTTCTCAGAGTCAGAGAGCGACACAGAAATAAGACGAGAAAATAGAATTTGAGGAACATAGTCGAGGTAGGCTGGTGCATTATGCAGGAGGCGACGCACAGCTGCTATCCACCCACCCACACCCACCCCACCACACCCACCCCACCCACACCCCACCCACACCCCACCCACACACCCACCCCACCCAACCACTCACTCCACCCCCGCCAGCCTAGCATCTGTGAGCGCATAACATTGGCAAAGATATGACTCCAAGCTGACTTAGAAATACCACCTCACTGCTGGTAACTGCTATGTAAAACTGTTAACACAAGCGGCAGTCATTGTTCTGTGGTTTCTGCCTGGTTCTGTGATTCCTTGCGACAAGCTGCAGAACTGAAAAGTCAATTTTAATGAAGATCTTGGAAAACGTAAACTCCAAGATATTTCAAGATGGCGTTTGTGATTTGTTGAAAGATTTTGTACCAAAGTATAAAATAATTGATTTGATATATTCTGCCTTAACTCATGGACACGGCTGATTTAATTTTCCTATTTGTATGAAGTTTTATGTATGAATTAGTGTTTATAAAGACAAAAAAAATAAACATCTGAATATTTAGAATCGTTTTATTTGTGATTCTCTTGTTGTTGTTTGTGTGTTTGTAATTTTTTGTTTAAGTTCATACACTATGTAGGTCAGTACACAAGACAATAACTATTACTGAAAGAGGTTATTAATTTTCGTGCTGTGGATGTACGATAATTGTCTGTTGATAGATAGTACGATAACTTTATATTAACGATACGATAGAAAATATGAAACTAAAAACATTTACTCTTAACTAAAACTCTTTGATGTTTGTGTTTACAGAGTCCCTTGATGTTTGTGTTTACAGAGTCCCTTGGTGTTTGTGTTTCAGAGTCCCTTGGTGTTTTTTTTATTTACAGAGTCCCTTGATGTTTGTGTTTACAGCGTCCCTTGATATTTGTGTTTACAGAGTCGCTTGATATTTGTGTTTACAGAGTTCCCTTGATTGTTTTTTATTTACAGAGTCCCTTGATGTTTGTGTTTACAGGGTCCTTGATGTTTGTGTTTAGAGTCCTTGGGTTTTTTTATTTACAGAGTCCTTGATATTTGTGTTTACAAGTCGCTTGATATTTGTGTTTACAGAGTTCCTTATCATTCAGTATTTAAATCCCCCCACCAGTCTACCATCACCCCCTTAACCACCCCACCACCACCACCACCACCCATTGAGGCCACCATAATAGGGCCATTGGTCATTGAGGTATATGGAACAAACCTACGAAGAGATCCGATAGTTAAGGATAAATTGAACAAGCGCACCTGATTTTTGTTCAATGAATTAGCACTAGGTGAAGGTAGAAAGATAAACGACTCTGACATACTGAGGACCACTAACTGCGACAGGATGATGGTGAACCAATTTGTGAATAAGGTTACTACGCCATTACAGTAGGCTTAGTGTTTATGACGCATGTTGGTGTTTTATGGTGCTAGAATTTGTGGTGTAGTGTGTGTGTGTGTGTGTGTGTGTGTGTGTGTGTGTGTGTGTGTGTGTGTGTGTGTGTGTGTGTTTATCATTTTTCGGGTTTTAAGTTTCTGTTTTTAATGTTTTTTTGTTTTTTTTTTACTTATTTTCAAGGTTCGGTTCTATAAAAACTCAGATTTTAATGAAACTTTTTTTTTAGTCGATTTTTTGTCTTTTGGGTGATCATTTGCAGGAATTTATACAGAAAATCTTCCCTCTCCCCTTCCTGTTCCCCTCCCCACCGTCCTTCCTACCCTTATTCACCCTCCCACCTCTCTAACCCCCTCCTCCCCTTCCCCACCCTACCCTCCCCCTCTCCACCCTCTCCTCACCTCTTGATCTCAACCATGCCTGTTAAAGACATACAAGGTTGTGGGTGGTGTGTGGCAGGCCTTCAATAAACGGCACGATATAAAATAATAACTAAAACCTCCTGGATTAAGACCTGGCCGACAGGTAATTTGGCCCGTCCCGATTATAGATGATTAAATCCCTGTATATATTAACGGTCGTCCCCATTTCTAGTGATAAAAACGCCGTGAATCATAACCCGTAATACCCGTTTCGAATAAGCATATCGACGAGGTTCGGATAAAGGGGACAATGGGACGTAGGGAAGGAGAGGTGTTGGGGTGCAATGGCGTGCCGGGTAGTCGAGTGCAGGTGTTGGAACGCGGAGAGCCATAACTCATCTGCAGGTTCGCTTGTGATCATATTTCTGCTAATGGTTATATGCTTGCCGGATATATTTGACTGGGCATATATTAAGATTGGACAGCTAGTATCACTGATTGGCCATGCACGGAGATTGAACCCCCCCTCCACGCACACACACACACACACAGTAAGGCAAGAGAACAGCCCAGGCCATCACCTGCAAACTATAATAATTTGTATGTTCAATTCATGTTCCTTCTCCTTTTAGTAATAAGCTTTTGTTAAACGACCCACCCACCTCATGTCTTTGTATGTAATAAGTCATTTTTGTCTAATGTATATTTTCAGCCTTGACTCAGACTTTTCAATAAAACGGGTTCTGGCAGGGGGGTGGGGAGTGAATATAAGAATATGTTCAGTAGTATATAATTGTGTATGTGTGTAAGGCTTGTGTGTGTGTGTGTGTGTGTGTGTGTGTGTGTGTGTGTGTGTGTGCGTGTGTGTGTGTGTGTAGGCTTGTGTGTGTGTGTGTGTGTGTGTGTGTACGTGTGTGTGTAAGGCTTATGTGTGTGTGTGTGTGTGTGTGTGTGTGTGTGTGTGTGTAGGAGCTTATGTGTGTGTGTGTGTGTGTGTGTGCGTGTGTGTGTGTCTGTGTGTGTGTGTGTGTGTGTGGTATGTGTGTGTGTGTGTGTGTGTAAGGCATGTGTGGTGTGTGTGTGTGTGTGTGTGTGCGTGTGTGTGTGTGTCTTGTGTGTGCGTGTGGTGTGTGTCTGTGTGTGTGTGTGTGTGTGTGTGTGTGTAAGACGTGTGTGTGTGTGTGTGTGTGTGTGTGTGTGTAGGGAATGTGTGTGTGTGTGTGTGTGTGTGTGTGTGTGTGTGTGAGCTTATGTGTGTGTGTGTGTGTGAGAGCATGTGTGTGTGTGTGTGTGTGTGTGTGTGTGTGTGTGTCAGAAAAGTCTTTGGAAAATTTAGAAGAAAAAAAAAAAAATCATTGTTAAAGATGAGTTACTTTGTTGATGAGAGAAAACCTGTGCTGTAGGGGTGTGGGGCGCGTATATCAGGTCCTGGCTGGCTGGCCCTCCTCGCGTATATCACCCAAAGTTTCCTCTGCGGGATGAACTAACATTATCTATTAATTTCTAAATGCAATTAATGGCAGCAGTGGTTGACTCCGTGTGATCACTTTTTAAGGCTGCCACGCCCCCCTTATCAGCCAAAAGGTCAGTATGTACTCTTGTAATATTGAGACAAAAGGGGTAATTTTGACTGGTGGAATGCAATACAGTGTGGACTTCATCTTTAACGCCGTGGGTCGCTGCTGCTGCGGGGTAGGTGGGTGATGCAGGTCAAGTATTCTAACACCACTCGTTGACCGTGGCGCCCCATCCACCCTCCTCCTCCTCCTGCTGCCTACGTCTGTGTCACCAGCACATTATATCCCTCTTTTCCTCCATCCTTCCCTTCCTCCTTCCCCCCCTCCTTCCCTCCGCCTCTACCCCTGTTATTTACTTCCCCATATAAAACAATTTCAGCTCGTTCTTAGTCACTGTTCCAAGCTTCTCTCTCTCTCCTCCACGGTAGCTTCTGTCTCGGTGTGTCTGTTATCATCTCACCAGGGCAGTAGTCTTCCCTCTTCAGTACTCTCTTCTTCAAGATATACATTATATAGTGTTCACTCTGTGTTGGTCACCTGCCATACTACAGTTGTATCTTAGTTCCATACACTAGGGCGAGACCCCACGTCTGTCATTACCCGTCACCCCTCATAACTTCTCTCGCTTCTCTGACCAGTTTCTTCTCTAACATTACCTTTCCTATTGTTCGCACCTGTTTGTATTTTATTCATTTATCTTTTTTTTTAATTGTCTTGTCGTTTAAACATAAAAAAGTGATTCCCCGTATTGTGTGTAACCCCGACTGCCACCTCTTCGACTGTCCTCGTGTTCAACTCTGGCACCCGGGTAAAGTCGTATCAATCCACACGGGAACACAATACTTAGTTCTGATTCAATTTAACCCCCTTTCCATATTTTAACAGTGACCAAGCAGGCTGACCCCTCCACTACTGTAGCACCAAGCCTCCACCAACACTGTTACCACTACCTGCCCGGCCCTCGCCACTATCACTTGCCCCGGCCCTAACCACTATCACCTGCCCCGGCCTCACCACTATCACCTGCCCGGCCTCACCACTATCACCTGCCCCGGCCTCACCACCTGCCCGCCTCCTATCACCTGCCCGGCCTCACCACTATCACTTGCCCAGCCCTCACCATTATCACCTGCCCAGCCTCCCTCTCACCTGCCCCGCCCTCACCTACCACCTGCCCGGCTCCCACTACCCACCTGCCTCGGTCTCCACCACTACCACCTGCCCCGGCCTCACCACTACCGCCTGCCCCTACCCTCCCCACTATCACCTGCCGGCCCTCACCACTACCACCCTGCCCCGGCCCTCACCACTACCACCTGTCCCGCCCTCACCACTACCACCTGTCCCGGCCTCACCACTACCACCTGCCCTACCCTCCACCACTATCACCTGCCCGCGCCCTCACCACTATACCTGTCCCGGCCTCCCACTACCACCTGTCCCGGCCTCTCACCACTACCACCTGCCCCTACCCTCACCACTATCACCTGCCCCGGCCCTCACCACCACAACCTCCTGCCCAATCACCACCACCATCACCACCACCACCACCACCATCACCACCACCACCACCATCACCACCACCACCACCATCACCACCACCACCACCACCATCCACCACCACACCACCTCACAGTCTCTCCCTCACACCCCTTCTCAACAGGTTCAGAGTGATTCTTCATTACCATGTGTGTTTATTTTGTCAATCTATAATATAAGTGAAGCGAGAAGATAATGTATGTCTGTTTTACATCCCATGGAGGCTCTCTCTCTCTCTCTCTCTCTCTCTCTCCTCTCTCTCTCTCTCTCTCTCTCTCTCTCTCTCTCTCTCTCTCTCTCTCTCTCTCTCTCTCTCTCTCTCTCTCTCTCTCCTACACTTCCTCTTATTTTTACCTCCTCTTTTCTTCCTCTTCCTTTTCCTCCTGTTCCCCGTCTCCGTTTTTATCTCCTCCTCCTCCTCCTCCTCTTCTTCTTCTTCTTCTTCTTCTTCTTCTTCTTCTTCTTCTTCTTCTTCTTCTTATTCTTCTTCTTCTTCTTCTTCTTTCTTCTTCTTCTTCTTCTTCCTCTTCTACCACTCCTCCCTCCTCCTCCTCTACCCACCTCCCGCTCCTCTCCTCCTCCTCCTACCTCCCGCTCTCCTCCTCCTCCTCTACCACCTCCCACTCCTCCTCCTCCTCCTCTTCCACCACCTCCCTTCCCTCCTCCCTCACCTCCTCTACCTCCTCCTCCCTCTCCTCCTCCTACCCACCTCCCTCCTCCTCCCCTCCTCCTCCTCTACCCCTTTCCTCCTCCTCCCCTCCTCCTCTACCCCCTCACTCCTCCTCCTCTCCCTCCTCCACTACCTCCCTCCTCCTCCTCCTCCTCCTCTACCCACCTCCCTCTCTCCTCTCCTCCTCTACCACCTCCCCTTCCTCCTCCTCCTCCTCTACCTCCCACTCCTCCTCCTCCTCTCTACCCCCTCCCTCCTCCTCCTCTCCTCTACCTCCCACTCCCTCCTCCTCCTCCCCTCCCTTCTCTACCCCTCCCTCCTCCCCTCCTCCTCTCTACCCCTCCCTCCTCCTCCTCCTCTACACCCCACTCCCTCCCTCCTCCTCCTCTCCCACCTCCCTCTCCTCCTCCTCCTCCTCTACCACCTCCTCCCTCCCTCCTCCTCCTCCCACCTCCCACTCCTCCTCCTCCTCTACCCACCTCCCTCCTCCTCCTCCCTCCTCCCTCCCCCTCCCTCCCTCCTCCTCCTCCTCCCCCACCTCCCACTCCTCCTCCTCCTCCTCCCCCTCCCCTCCTCCTCTCCTCCTCCCCCACCACCTCCCTCC
>NW_024734020.1:0-10000 GCF_018991925.1 Homarus americanus | reverse complement strand
GTGTATGGTTGCTGTGTATCAGTGTATGGTTGTTGTGTATCGGTGTATGGTTGTTGTGTATCAGTGTATGGTTGTTGTGTATCAGTGTATGGTTGCTGTGTATCAGTGTATGGTTGTTGTGTATCAGTGTGGTTGCTGTGTCAGTGTATGGTTGTTGTGTATCAGTGTATTTGTTGTGTATCAGTGTATGGTTGTTGTGTATCAGTGTATGTTGTTGTGTATCAGTGTATGGTTGTTGTGTATCAGTGTATGGTTGCTGTGTATCAGTGTATGGTTGTTGTGTGTCAGTGTATGGTTTTTTGTGTATCAGTGTATGGTTGTTGTATCAGTGTATGGTTGTTGTGTATCAGTGTATGGTTGTTGTGTGTATCAGTGTATGGTTGTTGTGTATCAGTGTATAGTTTGTTGTGTATCAGTGTATGGTTGTTGTGTATCAGTGTATGGTTGTTTGTGTATCAGTGTAGTTGCTGTGTATCAGTGTATGATTTTTGTGTATCAGTGTATGGTTGCTGTGTATCAGTGTATGGTTGCTGTGTATCAGTTAGCATGGTTGCTGTGTATCAGTGTATGGTTTGCTGTGTATCAGTGTATGGTTACTGTGTGTCAGTGTATGGTTGTTGTGTATCAGTGTATGGTTGTTGTGTATCAGTGTATGGTTGCTGTGTATCAGTGTATGGTTGCTGTGTATCAGTGTATGGTTACTGTGTATCAGTGTATGGTTGTTGTGTATCAGTGTATGGTTGCTGTATCAGTGTATGGTTGCTGTGTATCAGTGTATGGTTGCTGTGTATCAGTGTATGGTTGCTGTGTATCAGTGTATGGTTACTGTGTATCAGTGTATGGTTGCTGTGTATCTGTGTATGGTTGCTGTGTATCAGTGTATGGTTGCTGTGTATCAGGTATGGTTGTTGTGTATCAGTGTATGGTTGCTGTGTATCAGTGTATGGTTGTTGTGTATCAGTGTATGGTTGTTGTGTATCAGTGTATGGTTGTTGTGTATCAGTGTATGGTTGCTGTGTATCAGTGTATGGTTGCTGTGTATCAGTGTATGGTTGCTGTGTATCAGTGTATGGTTGCTGTGTATCTGTGTATGGTTGCTGTGTACTGTACATTACATTACGTTCTGTAGCTGTATGAATCCAAGGTGAGGGATACAGTTACCACTGTTCATTCCACTGTCAAAAAAGCTTCAACATTTTTTCAATTAAACACAGCGGCGCTCGTTGTAAACTGCTGTCGCTGCCTCACCCTGGCGATATTATTCTTTCTCTAGTTTTAGCACAGGAAAAAAAATCACTAAAAAACACACTGTCACCTCATTTATCACCGGTAATTCTTAGTACAGTTTTGTTGTTTAAAGATATAGTGTTGTGAAGTGTATTTCTCTCAGTGTGGAAGACTAACGTGTATTTTCACCCTTGTTATTATTTTCCCTATTACATTAACGTACAGGCGGCACTAATCCGCTCTTATTATCCGGTAATGAGAAATAATGATGTAAATACCATCTCGTGAGGTATTTTTCGTTACCAATACCATAGTTACCATGACGTTTGAATATTTGAATACATTATTATTGTAATTAAAAGGAACCAGTTAATACTAATGAAGGTTCCTCGCGTCTGGTCTGGTGAGGCTGAGAGGGTGAGCAATGGACAATAACCGACTCGTGAAGCAGTGACCGCGCTGCTTGGCCCGGGCGGGAAGGAGGATTAGTGAGTGTAGTCTTCTCCTTCAAAGTTTCCCCATGTTAACAGGAGACTTTAACACATTGTAAACACTTTCACATGGAAATATCAAGGACAGTTATGATAAAGGACAAGTTGTGTTGTGGTATAGCCAAACACTCGCCCAAAATAGTGCCACAACTTATAATAAGCTAACCTAACCTAACCTAACCTAACCTAACTTAACCTAACCTAACCACCCAGCTACAGACACATGATGCTACAATACCTCTACAAACACCAGTCCACCAGCGGTCATATATATCCCATGTCATGAACGATGCGACAAAATGTTTACATCCTGGACGTGAATCGACCTGAAATTTACACTTCTCTTCTCAACGACGAATAGATTGTGACTGGTGACTCAAGATAGGGGTGGGAGTGACTCAGGAGGAGGGGGTGACTCTGGAGGCAGGGGTGACTGGAGGCTGGGGTGACTGGAGGTGGGGGTGACTCTGGGGGCAGGGAGGTTAACTGGAGTGCCGGGGGCGACTCAGGGGAGCTCGGGGGAGTAGCCATAAAGCACAAAGATACCTACGATTCATCCTCAACTAATTTGCCCATCGTTCCTCCATTCCCGCCATTACAGGTGATTGATGGACGCATGCGGCTCCCAGGTAGAAATAGAAACGACAAGCTAATTATTGGCCGCCCCGCTCACTGAATTAGTGTCTCGTGATGGATTCCATTCTTCCATTATGCCTATACAAATTATTGTACAGGGAAAGCCCATGTAATTATCAGACGGGTTTTGTTGTGTGTGGGTGTGTGTGTATGTTGGGTTGGTGGAGGGATGTGTTTGTGTGCTGATGTAAATACGTGTGGTATTTTTTGTTTGTTTGTTTGCTTAGTAATATAAATATGTGTTTTGTATGTGTAAACGTTTCTGTGTTTATGTAAATAATGCAGGTCTACTAGCTTATTCTGCCCCCCCCCTCCCCCTACACACACAAATAAGCTGGGGTACTAATCTTTAAGGTGAAATAGGTTGGAGGTGCTACTCTTAAGGTAGAATAAGGTGCAGTGGTAATCTTCAGGTGCCTAAATACGTTAAATAGGCGTTTTACCTGCAGGCAACACCTCTCTCAAACACCAACAATATCCAGGAATGAAGTTAAATCTCTCCGTCCACCCCTAGTCTTCCGCTGTTTTGGTAATTGTGGCATCATAATCATTCTGTCGGTGTCAGTGTTCGAGATACTATCGAAAACACATTAGAGATTGGTGGTGGTGGTGGCGTGGTTGGTAGCCAGGGTGGTGGCGTGGGTGATGGGGTGGGTGGTTGTGTGGGTGGTGGGGTGGGTGGTGGCGTGGTTGGTAGAGTGGGTGGTGGGGTGGGTATTGGCGTGGTTGGTGGCGTGGGTGGTGGCGTGGGTGGTGTGGGGTGGGTGGTGGGGTGGGTGGTGGCGTGGTTGGTAGAGTGGGTGGTGGCGTGGGTGGTGGGTGGGTGGTGGCGTGGTTGTTAGCGTGGGTGGTGGCGTGGGTGGTGGGGTGGGTGGTGGCGTGGTTGGTAGCGTCGGTGGTGGCGTGGGTGGTGGGGTGGTGGTGGCGTGGTGGTGGGGTGGGTGGTAGCGTGGGTAGTGGCGTGGTTGGTAGCGTTGTTGGTGGCGTGGGTGGTGGCGCGGTTGGTGGCGTGGGTAGTGGCGTAGTTTGTGGCGTGGTTGGTAGGGTGGGTAGTGGCGTGGTTGGTGGCGTGGGTGGATGGCGTAACGTAAAGATCAGCTGTTTCACTAGCAAAGCTTTACCATCACCACCGCCGCCGCCGTTCAAGTAAATTTCCTGGTGTAGTGGTGTGGGAATATGATGTGGCGCCGTAAGGATCTTTCACTGAGAGGGGTAAACAAGTGATATATGTGTGTGTGTTTGTGTGGTGAAGACTCCTGAAGAAGGGTGTACAGTAGTCGCCAGTGATCCTATCACGGGAGGAAGTTCTTACAAACTACTGCTATGAAGGTGAAATAATCCTTGGCCAATAGGAGTAGTAACAAATTTAGTAACAGGAGGAATCTAATTACTATGGAGATTCTCAGTCCAATTTCTCAGGGTATTATTTTGGTGTCGATGTTGAAGGGGGTGGCGAGTGGTGTTGTCATGATGTCAGTCTCTGTTAAGGCTGGTGGTGATGGTGTTTGACGTGCTGGTCTTGAGGGTGGGGGAGGTCTGGGAGTGCTTGAGAGAGGTGAGGAGGGAGAGTCTGGGGGTGTTGAGGGAGGTGAGGGTGAGGTGTGGAGAGGTCTGGGGTGTTGAGAGAGGGGTGGGGTGAGGGAGGGAGGTCTGGGTGTTGAGGAGGTGGGGGGTGAGGTGGGAGGAGGTCTGGGGTGTTGAGGAGGTGGGGGAGGTGGGGGTATGGGGTTTTGAGGGAGGGTAGGGAGAAGGTCTGACGTGCTGGTCTTGAGGGTTTGGGTGGGGAGGTCTGGTGGCCCCTCTGGTTTCTGAGAAAAATATCTGTCTGGGTCACCCGATAGTTTAGTGAGAAACTTGCTGCTTTTGGGATATACTGTATGTATATACTGTGTGTGTGGGGGGGTAAAATACTCTCTCTCTCTCTCTCTCTCTCTCTCTCTCTCTCTCTCTCTCTCTCTCTCTCTCTCTCTCTCTCTCTCTCTTAAACTTAACACAGTATTTTTGTAGCCCACAGCTCAGTCACGTCGATCAAACTTTTATTCTGTTTAATATTAGACTTTTTGTTATTATTATTCTCCTGCTTTTTATTCCTCTTGTAAGGGAAGAGTGGGTGATACAAGGACCTCCTCCCCCGTTCCTCCTCCTCTTGCCCTTCTTCCTCTTCCTCTCCCTTCCTCCTCTTCCTCCCCTTTAGCCCCTTCCTCCTCCCCCCTGGTGAGGCCACGATCAATATCTCTGGAATATTTAGAGCTTTTGTGGAAAATGCATTAACTTCAGGTGTTAAGAAAAAGAGAAGTGGGGAGAAGAAGAAAGGGGAGGGAGAAACTAGGCAGGAGGAAAAGGGGCGATGGAGGAGAAGAAAGAAAAGAAAGGAAGGGGGTAGGAGGGAAAAGAGGTGAGAGAGAGAGAGAGAGAAAGAGAGAGAGAGAGAGAGAAACAGAAAGAAAGGAGAATGGGAGGGAGAGAGAAACATAGAGAGAGAAAGGGATGAAGAAAATAGAAATAAGAACGGGGAAAAACAGAAAAAGAAAAAAGAGGTAAAAGGGACAGAGAAAGTAAACAACAACAGCAACAACAACAAAGAAGAAGGAAAAGAAAAAGAACAAGAAGAAGGAGAAAGAGGAAAATGGGGAAGAAGAAAAAGAAAACCAAAAAAATAACAGAAAATACTCAACCAACACTAGACATCCAGACAATGATATAAATAATGACCTTAACAACATTTAAGAGGTTGGTCAATAAGCCTCTATAGAACAGGTTGTAGAGAGGTCACCTGCCTCCCTAACCACCTACCTTGTTAATTAAAAACCTCTAATTTATTATCATCCCTCGTATAGTGATGTCATGTTGAGGTGGGGAGAGAGGAAGGAGGAGAGGGGTGGGGGAGGAAGGAGGAAGGAGGAGGGAGGATATTGTTATGGGTTCTCTTAGTGTCTCTGTCTGTCTGTCTGTCTGCCTGTCTGTCTGTCTGTCTGTCTGCCTGTCTTGAGTTAAGGTATCTCAGTGAACGTTTGTATAAGGAAAGTACTAATGGTAAAGCGATGTATTTTGTTAAGATCGACATTGTGTTTTGTTTTTGTTTGTTAAGGGGTCGTGATTGTCGTTGGTGTCGTTGGTGTTATTGGTGTTGTTGTTGTTGTTTGTTGTTGGTGATGGTGGTGGTGGTGTGAACTTAACATATATAAATCACTCTCCAGTCCTTGTTGACATTCTGATACACTCTTGATGACCTTGAGGAGTTTAATGTGTACTGTTGTCATTATCAAAGTGTCTGTACATCTCCTCTTACCTGTACTTGTATTAATTATTATCCTGAGTTAATGAAATGACAGAAAACACATTCGTAGGTGAAAAAAAATTCCTTCGTGTCAAAAAAAAAACATTAAAACCAGAATAACACTTTCACTAAGGTGTCATTTTTGCGCGTGACATTAAAGAGCATCTGCAAATAAATACCAGGCGAAGGCTCGTCTGGCGTAACTTCATAATAAAGGTGTCATTATCAGATAGTTGTTAAATGCAGACGGTGGTGGTCGCTCGTGCTGGCGCTGAGCTTATGGTAGTGTGGTCAGTGTCGCCTTCTATACTGCTGGTGATACTCGACTCGTTATGGGAAAGCTGAAAAGTGACTTAGAAAATATATAAAAGAATCTGAATGTAAATATTATAAAGTAATTATTTGTTTTTCCTTGGTTACTTAGAATAATAAATGATTCAAGCTGTAAGTCTCAGATTATTAATATGAATAAGTAATAAATAAATAAAGTAATAATTAGTAAGTAATGTTATCTTTAAAATTATACTTTCTTCCTTCCTGTCCCCCCCCTCCCTTCTTCTCCCTCCCCTCCCACCTCTCCACCTACCCTCTTCTCTCCTCCTCCTCTTTCCACCCTTCTCCTTCCCTACCCTCTCCTTTCTCCTCTCCTTTTCCCCTCCTTCCCCTTTCCTCCCTCCCCCTCCCCCTCCCTCCCCCTCCCCCCTCCCCCTCCCCCCCTTCCTCCTGCCTCCCAGAATAGTTGCAACGAGTCACCTGTTTGATGCGAAAAGTCTACAGAACAGAAAGAATGACACAAGTAATTACCTAAGTAACAACACCGAACAGTCCTGGATTAAATTGCTAGAAAATGTACTACTGGGTGTAATTATATAGGTGTGTGTTGCTGGACCTCTGGGGGTGGGAGAGAGATTTTCAGACATAGAGAGACAAAGAGACGAGAGAGAGATAGTGACAGTGTGTAAAATAGGGTGAGGTGTGTGTGTGTGTGTGTGTGTGTGTGTGTGTGTGTGTGTGTGGAAATACTATGTAAAACAGACAAAGATAGAGTGAGATAGTGAAAAAGGAGTAAATGTATGGGGGGGGGGGGGGGGGGGGGGGGGGGGGGGGGGGAGAGAGAAATAACTTGGCGAGAGTGAGAGAGAAGAGCACGGGAAAAGGAAAAAAAACGAAGAGAGAGAGATAAAGATAGAGAAATAGAGTAAGTGATAGACAGAGAGATAGACAGATAGACAGACAGAAACATGATAAAAAGAGTAAGTGACAGACAGATAAACAGACGAAAGCTAGAGAAAGAAAGAAAAGAAAGAAAGAAAGAAAAGAAAAACGGTAAATGACAGACAGACAGACAGACAGAAATGACTAAATGCTAATAAAAAAATAAAAAATAAAACTTTCTAACATCAGTCGCATACTACTATTAAATACAGCACTCTCTCGCCGACCAATAAACTGATCTTCACTACAGCCGCAACAGGTCACATCTATTATTAACAACATTGAGAGGTGTAGACTGTTGGGTGTTACCAAGGCAAGAGGCAAGTTATACTACAACATCTTACCTAGCTTGTGTGTAGTAATTTCTCTCTCTCTCTCTCTCTCCTCTCTCTCTCTCTCTGGTACAAAAGGAAATCTAAATATCTTTGGGATATCTGGTTCACCTCGGTAATGTGAACCGAATTTTATTGTGTTAATGTGAACCGGTATTTATCGTGTTAATATGAACCGTATATTATCGTGTTAATTGTGACCTTATTTATCGTGTTAATGTGGACCTTTTATATTATCGTGTTAGTGTGAACCGTATATTATCGTGTTGTTGTGAACCGTGTTTAGGCATTTACGTGAGACAAATAGATAACACGTCACCATTTTGAAGAAGAAGAAGAAGAAATCAAATAGAGATGAACCAACAACATCTTACGAGGAGGCTGAACAGGGTGGGTGTGGTGGCGGTGTCGTGCTGGGTTAACTCATCAAAAACCGCCGCTATTAATTATTACTCTCACCCACTCATGAGATATTTTACTGTGGCCCTGAACAAGTTTACAGTGTCTCTTGTCGGTTGGGTTTAATTTTTTTATGTATATAGAATAATGTTTTGTTAATATTTTGTATTGTGTTTTATTTTCTTAGTTTTTGTTTATATAGGATGATATAAGTGTTTGCGTATCTTTTCTTTTTTCTAAGGAATGTGTAAAGTGATATCTGTTTTGGTACTTATTTTAGGAGTTTATACACACACACATTTCATAGTGTTCGGATATACGGTTCTGGTCCTAATTTTTTCTGTATTTAATTCCGTAATATATATTTTACTTAATGCAATGAATCCCAAATTAAAATATATATAATAATAATAATAATAATAATAATAATAATAATAATATATATATAATACACCATGATGGAATTTATTTGTGAATTATAAAAAAGATGCATTCTCAGCGATGTTGACGTTTCGTCTTTTTATTTACCTGCAACCATAACAACGCCTCGCCTTTATATAAATTAGCAGGCGCATTTGTATCAGTGTAAGGTCAGACTAGACGATGGCTGCTGATAGTGGGTTGCAAGTGTCCTAGAAGACCTTGTGAGGCTGTGGAAACGGAAACATCTGTTTTGATAAGAGCTTCTACCTTTGTCCTGTTGATGTCTGCTGTTTGGTTGATTGCGTATATCGTAGTTGGTGAAATCATTGTTTGGTTGACTTTTTGGTTACCAAATGTTTTTGGTTAGGTTATAACTTTATTCTAGTTATTTGGATAGCTTTTTATTGTGTATTAAAGAGTAGTTTTTGTTGTTTATTTTAATGATAGTTTTTTATTGTGGTGTCTCGTATTGGCTATTCATTTATAGCTTTTATTGGTTATCACTTCAGCTTTTTTGGGTGTTGAATAATAGACTTAGGTTTTGTTTATAGCCATAGCTATATTTAACGTGTCCGTTAAATTATGGATGCTGAAACTTTCATTGTGTAAGGTAAATGGTCACCTTATATGGGTATTTTATGGTTTGCTAAAAATATAGTGGGATTGTGATTATAAATGTGTGGGTGGTATAGAGACACATTTAGACAGGGCAAGTATTCACCAGAGTAAAGCACAGAGAAAGAGAAGGCGGTGGCCACTGACACAGATAGATAAGCAGATAGTTATTGTGATAATCAAAGGAAAGACAGACAAACAGACAGACAGACGAATATGTAGATAAATAAAACAGATACATGTATGAGACAGACAGACAGAATTATCAGTAAACGTATACCAATCCTCTGTGTTTTTATCTGCCTGTATGGCGAGAGAGGTGGGGGGGAGGATCGCTGTTCAGCAGATCGGGTGATTGGGCATGTCACCATATGATTTTATGGTTATTTTGAGTTTTGTTGGCCAACGGTGCTGGCCATAAATCATTTTTGGATTGTTGGTAATTGTTTACAGAGGAGGTTGGAGGGTCCGTTGTGACACATGATGCGCCTGCGTAAAGTGCCGAAACTGTTTATTTATTAGCATTTGATTCTATTTCTCTCTTGTGTGTTTGTGTGTGTGTGTGTGTGTGTACGCGCAAAATGTACAAAACCAACCCAGAATGAAGCTCAAAATCTGTAACAATCGTCAAAAGGATCTTGAAACTATTGCATCCTGGACCGTAGCCTATGGCGCCCAACTGTACCCATGCGTCAAATGTCTCGAGAACGACCGTAATAGGGCCAGGATGGGCATGTAAGAAAGGAGACAACGCTCTCCCAGAGGCCACCCACACAACCGAGCTGTCCTGCTCAATGTTTGATAGGCCTGCGGGCAAGATTGACTCCACATCCAGTGGCGACCGCCGACAACACCCTGGTTCACCACTCATCATCCTCATCATCGTCATCAATTTTATAATGAGGGGCAGAGTCGTCGTCGGCTACGACGGATGTTTGGTGTGTGTGTGTGTGTGTGTGTGTGTGTGTGTGTGTGTGTGTGTGTGTGTGCTCAGGTGGTGTGATGCGTCTTGTGTGGCAGATGTTAGTATTAGAGTAAGCTTTTCTGTTTCTCTGTGTGCCAGCCGCTGTCAGCCTCTCATTAGCCAGGGAAGCAACTGCATGAAGTCTTCCCTCTTGTATAACAGCCTTTACCATCAGACTTGCTGGCCTGCACACATTGACTGGTGCCTCATGCCCAGCAGACTCAGGGGATCTGGTGTGATGGGGCTGAGGGACGCACATAGCCCACTGGCATGTGACACGTCCTGGCGCTTCACCAACCACTGCCCCGCTGTCTTGGTGGATTAACCTTGAAGGTAAGGCCACCATACGTGGTAAATAATTTAGCAGATGAAAACATGAAGAACCAATATTAGTCACGTAACCGAACCTAAGCAATACCGA
>NW_024734019.1:0-21790 GCF_018991925.1 Homarus americanus | reverse complement strand
TGGCCTCCAGCCTCCCCCAATAGCCACACCTTCGCCACCATTTATTTACCTTAATATTAACTATCCTAATACATAAGCAACTATCCTATCTGTGTTAAATTAGTTGAGCCGCAGATTGATGCGGCATTCGGTGACTGTAGCCTCATAGTCGATATCTGCAGCAGTTGACGGAGTAGGGGCAGAAGCTCTCGTTCCCCTGAGGCAGAGCAAAGCCGACCGAAGGAGAGAGAAGGACAGTCGACATCTCATCCAGGCTGTGACATAACTTCTGGGCTGCTGCTTCTGTTCGGAGATCAGCTCCGCGAGTCTGGTGTAGAAACATCTTGCGCTTGGGCCCATCCCACCAGAGGTTGTGAACACTAGCGGAGTGAAGCTGCCTTGATCGACATTTTGAATTCTCTCCCCATATGCCCTTCTCTTGTCGTTCTCGTTCCTCCTATGTGCAGCATCGAGAGCTAGGTTACGGTGACAAACGGCCATGGGATCAAAAATCCTGATGTCGAAGAAGGCTCGCTGTCCCCGCGTCCAGAATCCTCGAGCACTGACGTCCACACGGGCTTCGTTAGATGTGCTTGAAGTCCTGTGTTGGAGGATCTCGCCATCCAGTGGAAGGAGGGTCGGTTCTACCATGACGTCCCGGCAGGTTTCCTTCAACATATTTGCTGTGAGATCCCTTACCTCGTCATGCCTCTGGCGTATACAAGGAAGCTCCCCTTCTGCAAAAACCATGGCGTGATCGCCATCATAGTGAATAGCCACACGCATTGGGAGGGCAACCATCTACTGGCCAACCGCACTCTAGAGCAGCGGCATCTGTAATTCTTGTTTGTTACAGCTTGAAACCATTTGCCCTTATCGGCAAATGTAGTTAAATCCAGTCTTCGGAGGCGCCCACCCTCGCGCTATAGCTTACTTCTTTTGGTCAGATTCTGGAACCTGCAGCAATAGTTGCTGCAACATGTCATTTTGGCAGTGCTGCCGATCTGTTGTAATGGATCTACGGATCTTATTAACTTCGCTGCTACTACTACTACCACTTCACTACTACCTACTACTACTACTACTACTACTACTACTACTTAAAAATGGCCTCCAGCCTCCCCCAATAGCCACACCTTCGCCACCATTTATTTACCTTAATATTAAATATCCTAATACATAAGCAACTATCCTATCTGTGTTAAATTAGTTGAGCCGCAGATCGATGCGGCATTCGGTGACTACTACTACTACTACTACTACTACTACTACTACTACTACTACTTTTTTTAAACGTGGCCTCCAGCCTCCCCCAATAGCCACACCTTCGCCACCATTTATTTACCTAAATATTAAATATCCTAATACATAAAAGCTATCCTATCTGTGTTAAATTAGTTGAGCCGCAGATCTATGCGGCATTCAGTGACTGTAGCCTCATAGTCAATATCTGCAGCAGTTGTCGGAGTAGGGGCAGAAGCTCTCGTTCCCCTGAGGCAGAGCAAAGCCGACCGAAGGAGAGAGAAGGACAGTCGACATCTCATCCAGGCTGTGACATAACTTCTGGGCTGCTGCTTCTGTTCGGAGATCAGCTCCGCGAGTCTGGCGTAGAAACATCTTGCACTTGGGCCCATCCCACCAGAGGTTGTGAACACTAGAGGAGTGAAGCTGCCTTGATCAACATTTTGAATTCTTTCCCCATATGCCCTTCTCTTGTCGTTCTCGTTCCTCCTTATGTGCAGCATCGAGAGCTAGGTTACGGTGACATGCGGCCATGGGATCAAAAATCCTGATGTCGAAGAAAGCTCGCTGTCCCCGTCCAGAATCCTCGAGCACTGACGTCCACACGGGCTTCGTTAGATGTGTTTGAAGTCCTGTGTTGGAAGATCTCACCATCCAATGGAAGGAGGGTCGGTTCTACCATGACGTCCCGGCAGATTTCCTTCAACATATTTGCTGTGAGGTCCCTTACCTCGTCATGCCTCATGCATATGAAGCCCCTTCTTGCACACCATGGCGATCGCCATCATAGGAAGAGCCACACACGCATTGGGAGGGCAAAACCTACTGGCCAACCGTACCTTAGAGCAATGGCATCTGTAAATTCTTGTTTGTTAAGGCTGAAACCATTTGCCCTTATCGGTAACGTAGTTAACCAGTTCGAGGCGCCCACCTGCGCTATAGCTACTTTTTTGTCAAATTTTCTGGAACCTGCAGCAATAGTTGCTGCAACATGTCATTTTGGCAGTGCTGCTGATCTGTTGTAATGGACCTACGGATCTTATTAACTTCGCTGGTGTCCACTTCCCCTGTTGCATTCTGGGCTATTATGTGGTCAGTGAGGGCTGCCGTGAGCTTAAGTGAATTTTGATGTTCAGAGTCAGCAATCTCCTCTGGATTAGTTAGTCCCATCCCTCCCAGTCTTGGTGGAAGTGCAAGAAGTGTTCTTTCTACTGGGGTTAAGTCGTGGTGTTTCACTAGTTTGGGAATGAACTTGACACTGATTGCTTCTTCCAAGGGGTGGAGGAGGGGTCGGATCTCAGGGATGGTACGCATCAGGTAGTTCCAACGATGCTTGACTCCATGGGTGAATGCTGCAAAGGCCGCATGTGGCTCTGTGTTAGCGATCTCCGATAGAGCTTGGATTTCGCTAACCCACTCATTCACCTTTCCCGATACGTACTGAGTCTTGAAGTCCGTAGTGCCAATCACTGCGCCTAGATGTCTTTGGCCGTCCTTAGTTATCTTGACCTCACTTTCGCCGAAAACCTCAAAAGCCCGATCATAATGACCTGGCTTCACGATGAGGAAGGATTTGCTGGCGTGTGGGTGGTACCCTATTTGTGGACCTCGCGATGTTACCAGGTCCCACCACTTTTTGATGTCCTCCACTTTTCCTGCTCCTGTGAGGTCATCAGCATATGCCACTTGTTTGACCCCCGTTGTTTCATACTTTATTTCTTGTTGGAGCACTGATAGGCCTATTGCATACATTGCCATTGCAACGGGGTCCCCCTGTGTTGTTCCCTCGGTCGACTGTAGGATGGTATCACCTCGTAGAGCCTTGTTGTTTACTACGTAGAGGTCTGAAGGATTCCTGTACGAATTTTCAACATACATCGCAAAGCTAGGACACTTGATCTTGATGTTGTGCAGTGCCGCCCTGCGGTTAAGTATGTTGAATGCGTTTGAAGCATCCACCAGGAGAACGGCCTCACAATCACGCTGCTCAAATATCAATCTCATGGCGTGAATGGCCGCCTCCCCACCAGCTTGGTGGCCAGCACACACTTGTAGGTTCCCTGCTGCTGCCCTGACATCATCCTTTACCACCTCCATTATACACTTTCCGATGATCCGCCTCAGCACTTCCCCCACCCCTATAGGTCTACATCCTGGTTTCTTTTCCAGAGGAATAAGGCGGCAGGCCGTCAGAGCCTGGAGGTGATGGCAGCAAGAGGATGCAAGCTTTCTTGCAAGGGTGGCAATGGCAGTGCAGAGATCGCTTGCTACAGGGCCAAACTTGTTTGTGCTGAGGATGACTCTCCAACCGTTTGCATCCAGACCTGAGGGGCCGGCTCCTCCTCGAGTCTTCAGTGCCTTTTTCCACACCATCTCTCCTGTTATTTTCTCGAACAGGACAGCATTTGGTGGGATATAGGCACCCTGGAGCCTGATGCCTTCATCTTCACTTACTACTACTACTATTACACACATTACTATTTTCACACTACTACTAAGAAGCACATTACTACTACTACATTAGCTACTACTACTACTACTACTAATACTAGCCATTACTACTACTACACACATTACTACTACTACTACTTACTACTACTACTACTACGTTAAGAATAAATTTCACTCCGTTTGGTAAAATAAGACCGCTACACCTTCCTCCCTCTAGAATGTTGAACAATTTGGATTTTTTCACGATACTGAAGCTGTTGCAGGTACAACCATACTGTGTGTGTGTGTGTGTGTGTGTGTGTGTGTGTGTGTGTGTGTTAAGAATAATAAAAATAAATGATAAGGAAATTCACCTTCTGAGAACTTTGGTAAATAATCCATTGTATTAGAGACGACAATGCACCAACCACTTGTGAAAGGAATTGTGAAAGAAGTTAAGATTGTAAAAGTCAATCATCACACAAGATCTTACATAACACCTGAGCAGTACTGAAGACCCTGGCAACATGAAGGTGTGTGTGTGTGTGTGTGTGTGTTATGATGTACACATAGACTTGAGATGGTACACATGAATACATTACCTGACCCGAAACCCCCATCCAAACCTCCAACCTTACACCCCGCCACCCCCTCTTCCGCCTCCCACCCCGCCCCACCTCACTCCCACCCCACCCCACCCCACCCCACCCCACCCCACCCTTCCCCACCCCACCCCCACCCCACCCCACCCCACCACATCACCAATGCCTCGTCTTAATTGAAATTTTTAAGATCTTTTTAAGGGTCAGAGATCTTCTAGGAGACCAATTTTGATGAGGAATAATTATTTCAAGGTCTCGAGGCTAAGTTATTTCCTCCTTCGTCATGTGGCTTGAGTCTTGTATCTCCTGAGGCCACGGTTTATTGACACGCATTAGATAATTACCTGTATTTATTATTATTTTAATTACCTGTTGATTTAGTAAAACTATTTCTCATTTATTGTATTTTTGTGGTTGTTTATTTTATTTTGTTTATTTTTTAATGTTTGTGCGTGTGTGTTGGTTTTGTCTCTCTCTCTCTCTCTCTCTCTCTCTCTCTCTCTCTCTCTCTCTCTCTCTCTCTCTCTCTCTCTCTCTCTCTCTCTCTCTCTCTCTCTCTCTCATTTACCGCCCCCCCGCCCTTACCCCCTCCTTCCTACTACGCAGGTAATAAGCTTTGCCTCACCCCTCCCTACCTCACCTTTCTACCCCACCCCTCCACCTAACTCCTTCTACCTAACGCCTACCTTACCTCTCTACCAAACTCCACCTAACCAACCTACCTCATCCCTCCTCTTAACCCTCTCCCTCTCCCTACCTCACCCCACCTAACCTACCCAGCCCCACCCTACACACCTCCCTCTCCCCACCTCATTTCTCCCACATAACCTCTCTTCCCTCTCTCCCTACCCCCACCCCTACCTAACCTTCCCTACCTCACCCCCCCCCTACCAAGACGTGTGCCACAGGTAATTGGTATAACTACTGTGGTAAGCCCGTCACCAACACCTGACTGACTATCAAGTAACGGCGTATAGTCTGCTGCCAACCACCAAAATAGACCTATGCTATTTGTGTTGTGTTTGACGCCATTACTTCCCTTTAATCGAGTTCATATGGAGGTGTGTGTGTGTGTGTGTGTGTGTGTGTGTGTGTGTGTGTGTGTGTGTGTGTGTGTTGTACGTTAAATAATAATAATATTAATAGTTATAACAATAATAATAATTAGCGATTTATTGAAAGAGCATGGCAGCCGGACGGCTGAAAATATACAGTTACATAATTGGGGAATGGGTCACTTGATTGACAAATAATATACACGTAACATAAGTGATACAAATATGGTATATAATAGCTAGGTGGGGAGAAGGTCATACTACAGGGCATTTCAACATAGTGACAGTGCAAAAAGGTAAGATTGGCTGGCAGTAAATGCACTGTTTGATTACGAGTTGTTGATAATTTTTACAATGGTTGGGATTGGGCTGTTCTTGTAGCGATCAGTACGTGCTCGTATGGGCTGGATGCGGTTGTGGTGTCGAACAGCAATTCGCGGACGAGGGATCTCGGGTGGAAATAGGAGCCGGTGTCGAGGATGGTGCAGAAGCTTCTCACCAAATTTGCAGATGAGGTCGTGGTGATGATCAGAGAGAGCCGAGAGGGTCAGTGTGTTGAGCGCTTCTTGATATGTGGAGTAGGAAGGGGAGAGAATAATCTTGCATGCCCTCTTTTGCACTTTTTCTAGGTGTTTCCGTTGTGTGGCATTTAAGTAGGAAGACCAGGTAGGGGAGGCATAGGCGAGCTTGGGGAGTATGATTGTTGAGTAAACACTGAGGAGCTCGGGCACCGAGGAGCTTAGTGGAGTCCACAACCTGGAGTGTGTTGGGGCCTGAAGTAATGGAGGGAGGTGGGACAAGGTCAGAGGAAAGGTTGATGTGCGGAACCATGGTCTTGGTATGGTTGATGGTGACGTGGTTATTGGTGGCCCGAGTTTGGAGACTGTTTGTGTGTCTTTACCTGTAATGTGTGTATGAATTTCTGTGTGTTTTTTGTAGGTGTGTGTGTTGTATGTGTTTTTACGTGTGTATGTATGTATAGTTGTGTGTGGGTTCTGTGTACCTTTGTCATGTTATGAGAGTAAACTATGCCCTAATGAAACATCAAATAATTACCATATATGAATAATCACCTTTAAGTTATAACAAAAAAGTTATCCCAATTTGGCAAAAATGTAACGTCACTTGTCTCACTACCCGACTGTCTCATCACCCAGCTGTCTCACTATCCGGTTGTCTCATCATCCGGCTGTCTCACTATCCGGTTGTCTCATCACCCTGCTGTCTCACTATCCGGTTGTCTCATCACCCGGCTGTCTCACTACCCGACTGTCTCATCACCCAGCTGTCTCACTATCGGTTGTCTCATCACCGGCTGTCTCACCTATCGATTTGTCTCCTCATCACCCGGCTGTCTCCCTTCTGACATCCTGTATCACCCAGCTGCTTCTCACTATCATTGTCTCATCGCAGCTGTCTCTACCGACTGTCTCATCCACCCGGCTGTCTCTATCCGGTTGTCTCATCACCCGGCTGTCTCACTACCCGACTGTCTCATCACCCAGCTGTCTCACTACCACGACTGTCTCATCACCCAGCTGTCTCAATATCGATTTGTCTCATCCACCTGTGCTGTCTCTCCTACCAGTGTCTCATCATAGCTGTCTCACTATCCGGTTGTCATAACATCACCCGGCTGTCTCCGCCCTACCCGACGTCTCATCACCCAGCTGTCTCACTATCCGGTTGTCTCTCATCACCCGGCTGTCTCACTACCGACTGTCTCATCACCGGCTGTCTCACTATCGGTTGTCTCATCACCTGCTGTCTCACTATCCGGTTGTCTCATCACCCGGCTGTCTCACTACCCGACTGTCTCCCATCACCAGCTGTCTCACTATCCGGTTGTCTCATCACCCGGCTGTCTCTATCGGTTGTCTCATCACCCTGCTGTCTCACTATCCAGTTGTCTCATCACCCGGCTGTCTCACTACCCGACTGTCTCACATCACCCGGCTGTCCTCACTACCGACTGTCTCATCACCCGGCTGTCTCAATATCCGGTTGTCTCATCACCCGGCTGTCTCACCTACCCGGTGTCCTCTCATCACCCAGCTGTCTCACTATCCGGTTGTCTCATCACCCGGCTGTCTCACTACCCGACTGTCTCATCACCCAGCTGTCTCACTATCCGGTTGTCTCATCACCCGGCTGTCTCACTACCCGACTGTCTCATCACCCGGCTGTCTCGCTACCCGGCTGTCTCACTATCCGGCTGTCTCACTACCCGACTGTCTCACTATCCGTCTCTCACTACCCGGCTGTCTCATCACCCGGCTGTCTCACTATCCGGATTCCTCACCACCAGGGTTCCTCACCACCCGGCTTCCACCTCATTCGTTCCCGCCGCTGAGCACAGCCGTCGTCAGCTTGACCCGGCTGTACGTGTCTCATACGGCAGAGGAACCATAAATTACTCAACTACTAATTTAATGACCGGAATTGAAACCAGGGAGTGTGTAGGTAAAGTGTGTGTGTGTGTGTGTGTGTGTGTGTGTGTGTACTGTATATATGTGTATGTATGTATATATGTGTACGTATATATGTATGTATGTATATATGTGTACGTATATATGTATGTATATATGTATGTATGTGTGTGGGGGGGGAGGCTTACGACACAGGTTTATAACACGGCGACAGGTGACCCAGCCAGCCATAACTACACCTGCCCCACACTAAACCATTAACACATTCTCCTTGTACAGGTAATTAATTGTTTTCTGCTCCTAAGAAGGGTGGCTCCCGTTTTCTCTATGTCACCGTAGGAAAAAAATACACAAAAACCCCCCACAGGTATTATTGGGTCAGGTGTGACAGAGTTTTCACCAGGTAATTGAGTTATAAAAGGTGGTGTTTTGTCACAGCTCTGAACACCTGACTTAGTTGGTATTGGTAACGGGAGAATAAAGTGGGGGGGAGGGGGGGTATTAAGAATGGTATTTTTGTATAAGGGCTTCGGTACAGGTGTGTGTGTGTGTGTGTGTGTGTGTGTGTGTGTGTGTGTGTGTGTGTGTAAGTCAGTGATTGTTTATGGAAACTGTCACTTTTATTGAGGATGTTGATATTGCAGTGTGTGAGTGTGTACAAGGCTGGATTAGGTTAGGTTAGGTTAGGTTAATGTTAGGTTAGTGTAAGTCAGGTTAAGGCACGAACAAAATAAGAGTTAAAAGAAAAAATACCAAATCATTTAGTTACAATATTTTCTCAAAATTTCATCATCTTCCTAACTTAAAAGAACGCTTGAGATATAGCCTCTCAAACACGCAAGAAGAAGTAAAACAAAGAAACGGAACAAACAAACTAAATTACCCCTCCCCTTCCCCCTTTCCCCTTCCCTCCCCTCCCTTCCCCCCCCTCCTTCCCCCCCTCTCCCCTTCCCTCTACCTCCTTTTACCCCCTCTCTCCTTCCCTCCCCTCCTTCCCCCCTCTCCTTCCTCCTCCCTTCCCCCCCTCCTTTTTACCCCCCCCCCCTCCCCTTCCCCCTCCCCTTCCCCCCTTTTCCTTCCCCCCCTCTCCTCTTTCCTTTCTCTCCCCTTCCCTCTTCTTCTTTCGGATCTCGCATCATCGGGACACACACCGGGCGACACCTGGAGACGGGATAGATGGAGGGCAGGTAATTGAGAGACGAAAGAAAATGCCGAGAGAATAAGTGGTAGTAAAGAGAGGAAACAAAACACCTGATAAATGAATGTTTGACAAAGATAAGATAAAATATATACAAGGAAATTATTACTGTAATTGAATATACTGGAACACCTGAAGATTATTAACCTACCATCAGTTTAGTTTACCTGATTATTAAACTTTCTAACACCACCTGGGGTTAGGTTAAGTTAGATTAGTTCAGGTTAGGTAAGGTTAGGTTACATTAGATTAGGTTAGATTAGATTAAGTTTTTGGTTAGGCTAAATTAACTTAGGTTAGGTTAGATTAGGTTAGATTAAGTTAGGTTAAGTTAGATTTGATTATGTTAGGTTAAGTTAGATTAGATTATGTTAGGTTAAGTTAGATTAGGTCAGGTTAGGTTAGATTATGTTCGGTTAGGTTAGGTTAAATTAGATTAGGTCAGGTTAGGTTAGATTATGTTCGGTTAGGTTAGGTTAAGTTAGATTTGATCAGGTTAGGTTAGATTATGTTCGGTTAGGTTAGGTTAAATTAGATTAGGTCCGGTTAGGTTAGATTAGGTAAGGTTAAATTGGATAGGTTAGGTTAGTGTTAGCGTTAAGGTGTTTTAATCATCAGGTGAAATAATCTAGGGCGCCTTATCTTCATAGACATCACAGAATGACTTGATGATGATAAATGTTGACCGAAAACCGAGAAAATAAAGATTTTGGTAGTGATAACCTCGAACACACACACACACACACACACACACACACACACATACACGAACACAAACACACACACATACACGAGCACAAACACACACGAACACACACACACACACACACACACACACACATGCACGAACACACACACACTCATACGAACACACACACACACACACACACACACACACACACACACACACACACACATACACGAACACAAACACACACACATACACGAGCACAAACACACACGAACACACACACACACACACACATGCACAGCTACCTCATACACGAACACACACACACACACACACACACACACACACACACACACACACACACACGAACACAAAAATGTACATATAAGAGGAGTCAATTACAGGAGGGAGGGAGACAGCAGCCCCACGTCTTTTCCTGAGAGCCGCGAGGTCCCAGGGGCTGCCGGCCGCCACCCGCACCCTCCTCTTAATGTGTTGAAATGCCATTCTAATGTATTCACTCGTTCTGATTAAAAATATGCAACGAAGTATGAACATGTCTGCTTCAAAAGATGGGAAAATAATGTGGCTTTTAATTGGCGTAGAGTTGTATGATTAACACCAAAGTGCTTTTAGTTTCTTAGCCTTTTGCCGTAGGCCATTGACGGCGTCGAGTGGCAGCTGGAGGCCCTCCTAGACACTCACAAACTACAGCTACAAGTGCACTCTACGCTAAGAAAAAGAATACGAGAACAAAAGACAAGACTCGGACGGGCTATGAGGAGTGTGAGCGTGGTGTGCGAGGCAGCAAGCCAGCGTGCGAGAGTTCGGACGAGTCGACCCTGGCATTAAAAAGCGGAGAGGCTGATTAAAGAATAATTACGCCTAAAACATCGTAACATTTGCTCTTTTTCCTGACAAGTTATTCCCCGCATGTATTTCAACACATTCACCCCCACTAATGTATGGCGCCCCACCACATTCCCCGGCAGGAGAAAACCTTCCTTCGTCGAGTAATTCAATAATAAAGACCACTTGGCGATGGTTGTGAGGCAGGGGGGGTGGGGGGAAGTGGTGATGGCCAGGGTAGGGGAAGTGGAGGTGGTTGGAGGAGGGCAGGTGATAGCCAGGGGAGGGGTGATGACCAAGGAGGAGGGGGATGTGTTAGCCTAGGGGGGTGAGGGGTGATCAGGGGAATATGGGGATGTGTGTGTGTGTGTGTGTGTGTGGGGAAGAGGAAGGGAAAGAGGAAGAGGAAGTGACGAACAAGGGTGGGAAAAAGAGGAGGAAAGAAGGGGAGGGAGAGAGGGAGGAAGAGAGGGTAGGGGAAGAAAAGAGGTAATGAGAGAGAGAGATAGAGAGGGGATAAGACGAGGAGGGGGTAATGGAAGGGAAGATGATGGGATGGAAGGGTGAAGAAGGAGAGGGCGGAGGAGGGGAAGGAAGGAATAGTAAGTATGGAGTAATGCTGTAGGGAAGGGAGGAGGGAAGAAGGTGAGAGAGAGTGAGGAGGATGAGGGTGAAGGATGGTGAGGAGATGGGTGATGGTGAGCGTGTTGGTGGTGGAGATGGGTGATGGTGAGCGTGTTGGTGGTGGAGATGGGTGATGGTGAGCGTGTTGGTGGTGGAGATGGGTGATGGTGAGCGTGTTGGTGGTGGAGATGGGTGATGGTGAGCGTGTTGGTGGTGGTGATGGGTGATGGTGAGCGTGTTGGTGGTGGTGATGGTGATGGTGGGCGTGTTGGTGGTGGAGATGGGTGATGGTGAGCGTGGTGGTGGGTGGAGATGGGTGATGGTGAGCGTGTTGGTGGTGTGGAGATGGGTGATGGTGCAGCGTGTTGGTGGTGGAGATGGGTGATGGTGAGCGTGTTGGTGGGTGGAGATGGGTGATGGTGGCGTGTTGGTGATGGAGATGGGTGATGGTTAGCGTGTTGGTGGGTGGAGATGGGTGATGGTGAGCGTGTTGGTGATGGAGATGGGTGGTGGTTAGCGTGTTGGTGGTGGAGATGGGTGATGGTTAGCGTGTTGGTGGTGGAGATGGGTGATGGTAGGCGTGTTGGTGGTGGATGTGATGGTAGATGGGTGATGGTGAGCGTGTTGGTGATGGGGATGGGTGATGGTGAGCGTGTTGGTGATGGAGATGGGTGATGGTGAGCGTGTTGGTGGTGGAGATGGGTGATGGTGAGCGTGTTGGTGATGGAGATGGGTGATGGTGAGCGTGTTGCTAGTGGTGGTGAGAGCGTTCGGTGTATTTGTCCAGGGCGTATGTCTGTCTGTGTCTCTACCCACATGTCCGTCTGTCTGTAAGTGATTTTGTCCACATGTCTGTCTGTCTGTAAGTGATTTTGTCCACATATATGTCTGTCTGTAAATCTGTTTGTTGTAAAAAATAATGATGAAGGGAAAAACAACCGTGTGTAGTATAGAAGCCCGTGTATAGTACAGGAACCCGTGTATAAGGGGTCCGTTTATAATATAAGAGCCCGTGTATAATAAAGAAACCCGTGTATAAGAGCCCGTTTATAATAAAGGAACCCATCTATAGAAGCCCGTGTATAATATAGGAACCCGTGTATAAGGGGTCCGTTTATATTATCACCCGTGTATAATAAAACCCGTGTATAAGGCCGTTTATAATATAAGCCCGTGTATAATATAGAACCCGTGTATAAAGGGTGTATACTATAAGAACTGATATAATAAAAGATAAGGCCAGTTATAAAAGGCCCGTCTATAGAAGCCGTGTATAGTATAGGTACCCGTGTATAAGGGGTCCGTTTATAATATAAGAGCCCGTGTATAATAAAGAAACCCGTGTATAAGAGCCCGTGTATAATAAAGAAACCCGTGTATAAGAGCCCGTGTATAATAAAGGAACCCGTCTATAAAAGCCCGTGTATAATAAAGAAACCCGTGTATAAGAGCCCGTGTATAAAAAAGAAACCCGTGCATAAGAGCCCGTGTATAATAAAGAAACCCGTGTATAAGAGCCCGTGTATAATAAAGGAACCCGTCTATAAAAGCCCTTGTATGATAAAGGAACCCGTCTATAAAAGCCCGTGTATAAGAGCCCGTGGATAGTAAAGGAACTCGTGTATAATAAAGGAACCCGTGTATAAGAGCCCGTGTATAATATAGACATGTTTTATTCAGATATTACACACTAGAATGATTATTGTGTATTTACATTAGAAATTTGCAAGTTTAACTTTTGTTTTTAGTCTTGGTTAAGTTTTTGCGTTTCCGTCTCATTCCGCTAATATATGTATACAGACAGACAGACAGACAGACACACACACAGATAGATAGACAGACAGACAGACACATAGATAGATAGATAGATAGATAAAGTTTTTACGTTTGCTGTGTTTCTGGACGTACACAGGCCGTAACGTACACAGGCCGTAACGTACACAGGCCGTGACGTACATAGGCCGTGACGTACACAGACCGTGACGTACACAGGCCGGCGGAAGGCACAGAGGCCAAGAGGTACAGAGGCCGTCTGTAGGTAGAGGTCACGAAGTAGAGAGGCCAAGAGGTAGAGAAGACAAGAAGTAGAGGCCAAGACGTATAGGCCAAGGGGTAGAGGAGCCGTCGGGAGGTAGAGGCCAAGAGGTAGAGAGACCGGGAGGTAGAGGCCAAGATGTAGAGAGGCCAGAATAACCAGATAACACGGGCTAATCATGAGCATCGGGCGAGAAAGATTTCATTAACTCACACACACGGCGTCCTTCTTCGCATCAAACTCAACCCCAAATGATAAAGGGGAAAATAATCCATTCAGGCAGAAATGAAATGCACTGCACATCCAAGGAAAAATAATTTGCACCGCTAATAATAAGACGCGGCCTCTTTTAATTTCGCGTCTTTGTAATCAAAGAACCTTGCATACTGAAGAAGGCGGGAAGGGGCCGCTGCGCTCCTACGATGATGACTTCTCTTGGTGTTTTCTTGAATTATTTAGCAACAGTAGTGTATTTTGCCGCCAGATATATTACAGGTTTAGGTTAGTGAGTGTACGAGGCGGCGAGGAGAACGTGTTCCTTGTAGAGCGAGCAGGTGGCTCCCCCTCCCTGGCTTGGCGTGCCAAGAGTTTATTATCGTACACCGTTCATCCCGCTCTAAGGTGATACAAATTAGTTAATTCAGCCCTTAGGAAGGCGTATTTTCTTCTTTTGCCTCCTCATTATATTGTCGAAATGCTAATTTATGTTCTCATTCGACCGCGTCATCAGAATTGGGCCACAATGGAAAAATGAGGAGTTCTGTGTGAGCGCCACAAGAAACAGTGGTAAAAAGGAGGGAGGAAGCGTGCACACTTAACTATCATATGAATGTCGTGATAAACTCTCGTGCCGCTACACAACCTGATAAATTGGACGAAACTTTAGAGGCAGAAAATAGACCGTCGTGTTTAAGTCACCTTATACGGGAGTAATTTGTGTGTGTGTGTGTGTGTGTGTGTGTGTGTGTGTGTGTGTGTGTGTGTGTTTGTGCGTGTGTGTGTCTTTATTTAATAATTCATTTATTCATTTGTTAATGAAAACATTAATTATATCGTATATGACTATTTTTGTACGTCTCTGGAGTCTCAGCTTACACACACACACACACACACACACACACACACAATAACAGTGGGAAACAACAATCCAATTGGCGGTACTCAATACATTTTATTCTTCGTTTTGGCCTGGCGATGAGGAGCGTCAGTGGGAACTTAGGGGAGCGACCCTCTAGTGTTGTTGTCTCTCACAGCTGATTAGTGGAGCGCCGCCCCCGACAACACTAAAAATCCTACGAGCTCTTAACGGAGGTAAACAGAGGGAGTCTTCCTTTATCCTCACACACCATTCTGTTTCCTTTAAGTCTTGATCAATGTTCCTACACCTTCCTTGTATACTCTTGGCTTCGGGTGTTTGTGTGGTCTACGGCCTAATGGGTCACTGTTCTAATGGGTCACTGTTCTAATGGGTTCCTTTTTAATGGACATCTGAACTAATAATAGGCACCTATACGAATGGGCCCCTGCACTAATAGGCCCTAGATATAATAGATCACAAGTTAACCCAACCATTATGATAATGCCACACCTAATGGGTCCCAGTCTTAATAAGCCCAATAAGCCAGGGGGCCCATTTAACTCCCCCAAGAAATATAATGAATACATAAGTCGTCACCGATTATTATCATTACTTGACACAGTTACCAGATAAAGTGATAAATTTAATTATTATCACGAAAATTATTGTATATGTGTCTGTACATTAAGTCCATATCACGTAAATCACCTCCATTGTGTATGTGTGAGAATTAATCCACCATCTGATAGACGAATACTTCTTGAATATTTCCCCATTAGATTTATAAATGCTATATCTGGATATCTAATGGTTTGTCTTTACTTTATAATGAGATGTTAATGGGCTGATATCTTGTTCACCTATTGTAATGGAATCTATGACACGAAATACCTTAATATACACGTTTTAACATATAGATTGAACGTTGTCAGGAATACATTATACATATATACATGTTCTTATTCATGTATAGACGAAGTGAGGAATGAGCTTTTGTCAATAAGGAACTGGGTAGTGCACAGAGGGGAGGTAGCTAGGAGAATTATTGTATGTGTGTTAGTTGGTGGATATTAATATGAGATGTTGGATGATGGTAAAGGTAAAATGGTGGATTTGTGACTCTAAGGATGGACTTTTGGGACACTCTGTATATTTGCTGCCATTGATTATTATATATTTTTTACACACCCTGTTTGATTGGTGTGTTTGGGTACCTATTACCTAATCTGACTCGAACTATTCTAACCTAATCTAACCTGATCGAACGTAACCTAATTTAACCTAACCTTATCTAACTTAACCTAACCTAACCTAACTTAACCTAACCTAACATGCCGATAAGTGTAAGTGCATGTATCGTTGAGTCAAAGTACATCATTGGGTCGCTCACCACAGGGAAATTAATACACAGAAAAATGACACACACACACACACACACACACACACACACACACACACACACACACACACACACATCTGGTTCTTCCCTACGTGAATATTAAATCGACTCTTTACTCTATTAATAATTTGGCTGCCATTTTCTTTTCTTTTTCTCGCCTGAAGAAGAAATTGTTTTAGTGATTTTTATATGACATGCACTTACACACTGACTAATACACTCAATAAAACACTAATATACTCAGTAACACACACTAACACACTCATAAGACAAACTTCCACTCAGTAACACACTCAGTAACTCAGTAACACACTCAGTAACACACACTAACACACTCATAAGACAAACTTCCACTCAGTAACACACTCAGTAACTCAGTAATACACTCAGTAACACACTCAGTAACTCAGTAATACACTCAGTAACACACTCAGTAACTCAGTAATACACTCAGTAACACACTCAGTAACTCAGTAATACACTCAGTAACACACTCAGTAACTCAGTAATACACTCAGTAACACACTCAGTAACTCAGTAATACACTCAGTAACACACTCAGTAACTCAGTAATACACTCAGTAACACACTCAGTAACTCAGTAATACACTCAGTAACACACTCAGTAACTCAGTAATACACTCAGTAACACCGAATCATATAATTGCCTCATCGTGAATAAAAGTGAGTGAGTCAAGTATTTGTATGTATGTATGTATGTATGTATGTATGTATGTATGTATGTATGTATGTATGTATGTATGTATATATTCTTTAAATTAACCTCCCCAAGAATCATAATAAAAAAAAAATTTCCCTTAATCTACTCAACATTCAACAACACATAACAACAATACAAACATATATCTATATGTATTATGTATATATATTATGTATACATATGAATACTATCACCACGTCAGATATGTATACAATCTCTCTCTCTCTCTCTCTCTCTCTCTCTCTCTCTCTCTCTCTCTCTCTCTCTCTCTCTCTCTCTCTCATATGTTTACCTTTCTCTAAGACACAAAATATCATGTTAAACACAAGCTGTCACTTCTGAGGAGGAAAGTTATCACACCCGTAAAGTGAGTTGAGTAATGCCCTCCATCTTGCCCTCTGTCCACGTTCTATCTTGCCCTCTATCCGCCTTTCATCTTGCCCTCTGTCCGCCTTGCCCTCTGTATGTCTTCACTATAGATAATACAATATTTGCCTCGTATGAATGTTAGTCTTGATTCTAAGCCATCAAAGTAATGTGTTGATAGATCTACATAATGTCACAGGTAGATTATAGGGGTCACCTGTGAACTTACCTGTTGATTACAAAAGGTAGATTTTTCTGTAGTCATTGTTAGTTTTTGTAATGGAGTGTTGGATTGTTATTTTGTTGTTGATTGGGATAAATTTAGTGATTTTGTGGTTAGATTTGATGATATTGTTTGAGAAATAGTTTTGATATTTTAAGTTATGTAATAGTTATTCTTATTATTTATTCAGGCTTAATTATTATGGAACTGTATATATAACATTGTATAATCTTTTTGAACTAATTGACCATGACTATACTTATAAATACATACCTACATACATACATACATGCATACATACATACATACACACACATATATACATACATACATACATACATACATACATACATACATACATACATACATACATACATACATACATACACACACACATATATACATACATACATACATACATACATACATACATACATACATACATACAGACATACATACATACATACATACATACATACAAACATACGTACATACATACATACATACATACATACATACATACATACATAAAAATATAAAATCATTCAAATATTAGACACTTTTCTTGAGGGCCTGGAGGAGGGAGACAAGTTAATCCCGAGGGCCTTATAGTCTGGCGGGGCCCAATAAACCGGTATAAATAAGGATACAATAAGCAGCTTATGTTAATTAGTAATTTTAATTGATTTTACAAGGCGGCCAGCGAGGAGAGGTGGTGGTGGTGCCTCTCTCTCTCTCTCTCTCTCTCTCTCTCTCTCTCTCTCTCCTCTTGCTAGTGTTGTTGTTTTTCTTTCTTTATTTATTTTTTGTTGTTGTTACAAAGGCCCCAGTCCTATTAGGCCGCCGTAATAAGAGGCCCTAGTGCTAATTAATTATGTCAGGGAAAAAAAATATATATTATTTTTTCATGAAATTAATTGTGAAACCAAATTCCTATTTATATCTGCTCTGAAGTGTGTGTGTGTGTGTGTGTGTGTGTGTGTGTGTGTGTGTGTATTTCTATATCTCCACATACACACCTATGACTACATGTGTACTTATTTGTGTACACATGTAGGTGACGGCCGAACACAAGCCTCCAACACTCAAG
Source organism: Homarus americanus (assembly GCF_018991925.1). Classification (NCBI taxonomy): domain Eukaryota; kingdom Metazoa; phylum Arthropoda; class Malacostraca; order Decapoda; family Nephropidae; genus Homarus; species Homarus americanus. Next base: position 3,779 of record NW_024734019.1, on the reverse strand, counting down.
ATTCACCAGAGGTTCTCCACACCCTTGAAAATTAAATCCACAAGAAATTTCACCAGGATCCCAAACACCCCTTAACCAGCGCCGGGGTAATGAGTGTGCTGCGGCCAGAACAAAGCAAGGAGGAGGCGAGCGACCAGTGTTTAGCATTTTCATTTGTTACACTATTTTTCCCTTTTGTTTTCCCACAATACATTGCCGGAATTAGCTTTGTGGGGAAGAACTTAACCGGGAGTTATATTAGCTGAGAGGATTCATTAGTTATACCTTTACTGGGGCTAAAACGGCTACTGGATGTTTCCTCTAATACTCATAATTCCGTTTTGTGGTGTGGTTTTTTTTTTTGTCCACAAGTTAAATATTCGGAAGCAACTCGTTTGGTTTAAGTTGTTTACGGTAGCGGTTTGTTGATATAGTTTGTATCTTCTGTTTTTACTTTTGGCACTCTTACGGCACTCTTGTTATGTAGTGGTACCTTTATTATGTAGTGGTACCTTTATTGTGTAGTGGCACCTTTATTGTGTAGTGGTACCTTTATTATGTAGTGGCACCTTTATTGTTTAGTGGCACTCTTGTTATGTCGTGGCACCTTTATTATGTAGTGGCATCTTTATTATGTAGTGGCATCTTTATTGTGTAGTGGTACCTTTATTGTGTAGTGGCACCTTTATTGTGTAGTGGCACCTTTACTGTGTAGTGGCACCTTTATTATGTAGTGGCATCTTTATTGTGTAGTGGCACCTTTATTGTGTAGTGGCACCCTTATTGTGCTTTTAAGTAAGTGGCACCTTTATTGTGTAGTGTTTTATTGTGTGAGTGGCACCTTTACTGTGTAGTGGCACCCTTATTGTGTCAGTGGCACCTTTATTGTGTGAGTGGCACCTTTATTGTGTAGTGGCACCTTTACTGTGTAGTGGCACCTTTATTATGTAGTGGCACCTTTATTGTTTAGTGGCACTCTTGTTATGTCGTGGCACATTTATTATGTAGTGGCATCTTTATTATGTAGTGGCATCTTTATTGTGAAGTGGCACCTTTATTGTGTAGTGACACCTTTATTATGTAGTGGCACCTTTATTGTGTAGTGGTACCTTTATTGTGTAGTGGCACCTTTATTGTGTAGTGGTACCTTTATTGTGTAGTGGCACCTTTACTGTGTAGTGGCACCTTTATTGTGTAGTGGCACCTTTACTATGTAGTGGCACCTTTACTGTGTAGTGACTCCCTATGTAGTGGCACCCTTATTATTGTATATGGTTGCATCTTTAACAGCCTTCATATATAATGGTAACAATAGTATTTCATGGCACCTTTCTTAACAGTGGCACCCTTATTTAACAATGGCACCCTTAATTATTCATGGCACCCTTCTTTAACAGTGGCACCCTTATTTAACAATGGCACCCTTAATTATTCATGGCACCCTTCTTTAACAGTGGCACCCTTATTTAACAATGGCACCCTTAATTATTCATGGCACCCTTCTTTAACAGTGGCACCCTTATTTACAAACAGCACCAGTCTTACCATGTTGCGGTCGTTGTTCACCAGTGCCACCTAGTGCCTCACTGCACCCGTGGCACCTGGTAGTATTCCTTTAGATGTTTTTCTGGTGAGCTTAAAACATGTAGGCACTCAGCAGGGTTTTTTCCTCGCCTCGTCGACAATAAAGTATGATGTCTGTTTATCTAACTGTGCCCCACTACCACCAGAAATAACCCTGACGTTGACGTGGTCCCAACTCTGGCACTCTGGACGTTGACGTGATCCCAACTCTGGCACTCTGGCACTGGTGACGGTAAATAAACAACCATGGGAGGCCCGTACTCCCTCACCTAAACAACGCGGCACTAAAGGAAAAAAATACTTTCATTCACAGTATTTAGAAATCAGGAGAGAAAAAACGGGGAACTTGCTCTGGCCCTCCCCCTCTGGCCCTCCCCCTCTGGCTCCCATCTCTGGCCCTCCCCCTCTGGCCCTCCCCCTTGGCCCTCCCTCCCCTGGCCTCCCTCCCCCCTGAATGGGTATATATTGGGTGTAAGGTGGTGGTGGTGGTGGTGGTCCAGCTGTGTGATGGTGGGGCCAGTGTGGGGCTGCTGGTTACGCCCTTAAGGCCCTGTGGTAAAAAGCGTGTCTTTGTAAGCAGCAAAGGTCTGGACAAAATATAAACACGGTCTGTTTACCCTTCCTCGAGCATTCGCCAGCCCTTGTTTACAAAAACTGATTACAACATCCTGCTCCAATAAGGTTGAGAAGAAGGACTCGTTTCTATGGTGTCGGCCACGATCACAGGCTGTACTCCCCCTAATTATTTATCTCTTAACTAACTGTAATCAATAAACACTTTTGACATTTAATTCCCCCCTTTTTTTATTATTATTTATATCAGTTCAGCCAGTTGGTGATTTTATGTATGTATATTGAAAGAATGGGAAGTTTAATATAAGAATTGAGAGAAGCTGGTAGATTGGAGGGTTGCGGTCATTCAGCAGGCAGCAGTGTGCGTACATGAGAGGAAACCAATGCGTGAAGAGGATGATGTACTGATTTTGATTTTGATTTTGCCGATTACAGCGGCTACTTTATTGTGCACCCCACCTGTAGGTAGGTGGTGGTGGTGTATTGTGGTAGGGGGATAACCTAATATAACACACCTGTATGTTACTGATTCTAGTCTCTTTTTGCAGGTATGTACTGTATGTGTGTGTGTGTGTGTAAAGCTGACGCCACTCTGCCCCCACGCTACATATTACTTCCTGATTGGTTTATCATCTCAAGATTGAGTCGTTGTGTCGACCAATGAGAGGTAAGATCTGTAGGTATTTGATAATCCTGTATTTTTGTTTTCAGTATTGATTATAAACTATTAACAATACACGATCATATAGTTAGGTTAAATATATCACTGTGTGTGTGTGTCCGGCTCTCGGGTGTAGGAACAAAAAATATTAGCCGTTTGTATTGTTTTCGTTTTAACTTGTGTAAAAATGGAGTTTTTGTTTATATATTTTATTTTTTTTTTAGGATTTTCATGTTAAAAAAATAATTTACGAGTGAATTACTGCAGCCTGCTTAATCATTTCAAACGGGTGTATTATTTGTAATCGAAGCCGGAGTCACAAACATGTTACTCACCGCTTGGGAGATGATGTAGCAGCCTCTCCTTGGTTTGTTTACAACTGACCCAAGGCCTAACCAAGGTCAACACTTGTATTTGTAAACACCGTTGGGTAACACTGTAATGCTCAGAGCTTAATGTGAAACACCACCTTATGTGAGAGAGACTCATTATCCTTGTTTCTCGGTTCTGATCTTGGTGTTATTGTGCAGAGGGACGGAGGCTTAACAGGTTATATAAGACTCCCGGGCATTATTATTATCTTGCTTGTATTATACCATCCAGGGAAACTACACCGACAAAGTGTAATTCAATAATGCTTAATTAACACCGAAGAATAGTTCATCCACTGTTCATATTTTCAGGTTCATTCACTAATCATCTGTTCTTGTTGTTCATCCACTGTTTAACTGTTCTTCTTGTTCATCCACTGTTCATCTGTTCTTGTTGTTCATCCACTGTTCATCTGTTCTTGTTTATCCACTGTTCATCTGTTCTTGTTGTTCATCCACTGTTCATCTGTTCTTGTTGTTCATCCACTGTTCATCTGTTCTTGTTCATTCACTAATCATCTGTTCTTGTTGTTCATCCACTGTTCATCTGTTCTTGTTGTTCATCCACTGTTCATCTGTTCTTGTTCATCCATTGTTCATCTGTTCCTGTT
>NW_024734018.1:0-16766 GCF_018991925.1 Homarus americanus | reverse complement strand
AAGGTGGGAATTGTTATCACAAGTGTGCTCAGAACCGTCATGAAATATCAAAACAGGATTGAGGAGTAATAATAATAAATAATAATAATAATAATTGACGGTTTATTGAAAATGTTCTGCAGCCCGAAGACTGAAAATATACATTGGACATAAATGACTTATTACATACATTGGTGGTTTAACAAAAGCCTTCATTAGAGAAAGGTAAAGGAACATACAGTGAACATACAGATTATTGTAGGTGTTGAACAGCAAAAACGTAGTGTAGTAACTCCCTCCCAGATGGTGTTAGGAGGGACCTCACGTGGTGTAGTAGTTTCCTCACAGATGGTGTTATGAGGGGCCTCACGTGGTGTAGTAATTCCCTCACAGATGGTGTTATGAGGGGCCTCACGTGGTGTAGTAGTTCCCTCACAGATGGTGTTATGAGGGGCCTCACGTGGTGTAGTAGTTCCTCACAGATGGTGTTATGGGGGGCCTCACGTGGTCTTTAATAAAATTCCCTCTGAGATGGTGTTATGGGGCCTCACGTGGTGTAGTAATTCCCTCACAGATGATGGTGTTATGAGGGGGCCTCCGTGGTGTAATAATTCCCTCACAGATGGTGTTATGAGGGGCCTCACGTGGTGTAGTAATTCCCTCACAGATGGTGGTATGAGGGGGCCTCCACGTGGTCTAGTAATTCCCTCACAGATGGTGTTATGAGGGGCCTCGTGGTGTAATAATTCCCTCACAGATGGTGTTATGAGGGCCTCACGTGGTGTAGTAATTCCCTCACGGAGATGGTGTTATGAGGGGCCTCACGTGGTCTAGTAATTCCCTCACAGATGGTGTTATGAGGGGCCTCACGTGGTGTAGTAATTCCCTCACAGATGGTGTTATGAGGGCCCTCATGTGGTCTAGTAATTCCCTCACAGATGGTGTTATGAGGGGCTTCACGTGGTGTAGTAATTCCCTCACAGATGGTGTTATGAGGGGCCTCACATGGCGTAGTAATTCCCTCACAGATGGTGTTATGAGGGGCCTCACGTGGTGTAGTAATTCCCTCACAGATGGTGTTATGAGGGGCCTCACGTGGTGTAGTAACTCCTTCACATATGGTGTTATGAGGGGCCTGACGTGGTGTAGTAATTCCCTCACAGATGGTGTTATATGAGTGAGGTGTGGTCCCAGGCCTTCCTATCGTAGACGGATTAACACATCCCTGGTTGTTGGGTCTCATGGACCATTATCACTGGGTACCTGGGACCTCACTGTGTGAAGGTTAACTTGGGTACGACTGTTACTGTTGAGTTGTTCTCACTGACTTAAGCACTGTTCACCACTGTTCACCTCTGTTTAACACTGGTTCCATTCCTTTCCTAAATGAAATAGTAACTTCTGGCGAGAACTTGCTGATATTCCGGTGGGGAGGAGGGTTCAGGGGAGGGAGTTGGTATGGGCCAACATAACAGTTGACCTGGCTGCTCCGAGAGGAGCGCCAGGTACGTCTTGACCCTTCGGTGGTCAAGGATGTATTACTTACTGTATGTAACACATTAGTAAGGCGGTGAGGTAGCCCTCATAATTTTAACTTTAAGACAAGCACCGCCCCACCCTCCAACTCCCGTCTTCTGACGTCCAGCACCCGTACTTGTCTACCAATCATCTCCATTGCTATAAGACAACTACCCATTCATTCATAAGTTTGGCAATGCGATATGCCACAATTACGTAATCATCCCTACAGGGGATAAAGGAACTCTTTGAGGCAACTGTACAGTACATAACCATAATTGGGTTAAGTGATAACCCTGCTGATTGCATAATGTAGTATTAATGATACGTGATTTGTCTTAGTATGCCTTATTGTCGGTAAAAATAAGTACATATTAAATGCGTCCTCCGAAAGCGTCAATTTGCTACCAGAGTTTAACAGATAATACATGCATTTAATTCTTATGAATTTAGTGAGACGACTACCTCCAGTCTGTTCAGAGAACCACAGTGGGACAAAGTTGTCAGCACAGTGTCGCTTCTGAAATTTATAGTTGCTGGACTTAGACAATATTTTGGATAAAATATCTGGACTTTCTGCCTGGACCCTCTGATCGGTTATTTTCGCATTTGCGCATGCGCAGTGCGAAGAACGTGATGTTTTGTGACGTGTAGTAACGTCGTTGCCTCTCCATCTCACCTGTGACCGAACACAAACATTGCACCATGCCTGGGGAGAGTGGTGGGCAGAAACCTGTGAAGGCTTTGGCTAAAGAAGAAAAGATTGCCCTACTAAACAGCTTAGAAGACGAGCTGCGGCTTTCAAGTAGCGAATCGGAAGCAGACGATCCGCGGCCAACAACAAAAGAGGTAATAGACAGTTTTCAAGAGGTGATTAGTAAGAAAGAAAAAAAGAGGAGGCGAGAGTCCGAGAAGAAAAGTGAAGGAAGTGATAGTGATGAGATCATGAATGATAGGAAGAAAAGGACGACACATACAGAAGAAAGCAGAAAGATTTCAACTGGGAATAAAACACAGCAGGTCTTGACTGAATCCAACACCCTTCAAGAATTAGACCCCAGTGATTATGACAGTGATGGTAATGTTTCTATGGGGAACACTAGCCGGAGTGGAAACACCAATGCCACGGACCACCCTGCCCTCTGCCAAACAAACAAGTAAGCTGAATGTACACTTTCCCAAGGACTCATTGAAATCCGTCGAGGATCGGCTTAATTGGATGATGAAGTACTGCAGACAGCACTGCCCCAACATTCAATTCCGACAAGGTAAGAACCGGAACCTTATCAAGTGTCAGACTCCTGAAGTCTATGAAACCCTTAGTACTGTTGGCTTTGACGGGGTTGTCCTAGTGCCCTCTCCAGTAGACGCTGATGAATGTTGCCACATCCTTGTGAAACGATTCCCCTCATACGCTGACATCAAAGATGCACGTGACTTTAATTCTAATATACTCAGTATACGTCGACATTACCTGGGAAACACTCCACAAGCTGCTGTTATTGTCAAGTGGAAAGGAAGGGTATGCCCAACCACTGTGGAAGCCCATCCGATCCTTCCACCACTTTACACAGAACCCTATCATCCTGGGCCTCCATTTTGTGTTATCTGCTCTCACTGGGGTCACACCTTCACTGCCTGCTGCCGACATGATCGTCCCAGATGTCTCTTCTGTTCACGTAACCACAACTCCGCTGCCTGTGCCCAGAAAATCAAAGATCACCTTAATAGGGGTGGTGTGGGCAATGTAGTTGCTTCCAGGTGCTGTAACTGTGGCAGCCGGCACAATGCTGACTCACGGCACTGCCCCAGTCGCTCGTCTGTCCCAGGGGAAAGGCCTCCCCGAGGGCCGCGTCTACCATAAGGCCCCCCCCCAGTCTACTGGGACACCTGCCCCTGCCCCTGCTGTCAAGCATCGTGCTCCCACCAGTGCCCCCCACAACCCCGTCTCAACTCTGACGCTGTCAAGCCTCGTGCTCCCACCAGTGCCCCACCACAATCCCCTCTCTACTCTGACAGTGTCAAGCCTTGTGCTCCCACCAGTGCCCCCCCACAACCCCGCCTCAACCCTGACGCTGTAAAGCCTATTGTTCCCACCAGTGACCCCCACAACCCCCCTCCGGTGACATGACACATATCATGACCCTCTTTCAAGAATTTACCAGTCATGTTGAGAAACTCTTCATTACACTCTGTGCTGTGTTACGACCGTGTCGTATTTTTCTATTATTTTTTTATAACATGCTTCCATGTTGTTCCATATTATTCCTGTAATGATGTGTTATATTTACTATTATATAATCTAGTCACCTTACCCTGTGCTGTTAAGGTTTTAACTGTTATTATCTGTTCAAGCCCATCTTATTTCTTCATTTAGTATTGCAACAAGCATTCTTTGTTTCTCTAACGACCATCTGCATCGTTAAACGACCCATGTTTCACCTGCAGGTCGCACTGGCGGGGGGCCGACCCTATATATAGTACCCCACCAGCAGAAGGAGTTCAGTCCAGTCCTCTTGTCATTCAGTTCACGTTCTTTTGAGTGACACCCGTCACCTGTTACATATACTTATTTTATTTCTGTGTTGTTCCTGTCGCCACCAATGTGGTATATCTATGTGAGTATCTATTCATGTCTCTTATGTATCCATCAGTGCTTGATTAGTTACATTTAAGTAATTCAGTGTTGTTTCAAGATAGTTAATTTCAGTGTTAGTTTTTATATGTTTATGCATTGTTAACGTAATCCAATGCTTTATTTTTATTCGTTTGATGTTTCTATGTTTTAGTATCATTTGTGTCTTAAAAGTTTCGATAGTGAATCAATTTGTTGTGACAGCCTATGAGGCTCTTTGTTGTGTGAGTATTTAATTTAATTAAATTATTAAAGGTTTACTTTATTTATTTTTATTCCCTTTTAAGTTACTTCACTTTTTTCTTTTGATTATGCCTAGAACCTGGATATTAAAGTAAATTAAGAGACCGCGTAACAGTTTTGGCGACCTTACCAGGATTCTCTAACGACCTTTTGACACTTGTGATATTCTTTTTTTTTTATTATTATTTCTTAACTAGCCATCATGTTTGGAGATAGTGTTGATGTTGGCTTAAGAGAAGACCACGGTGAAGCTAGTCAAGTTAACATAGCTGAGTCATGTTCAGTGAATGATGAATTACGCCTTCTCGAGTCACAAACAAAATTGAAAGAAGCTGAAGCTATAGCGAAAGTAATTGGAATGCGTCAGGCGGAAGCTGAAGCTAAAGCGAAAGTAGCTGAGGCTAAAGTGAAAGAAGCAGATTCAGAAAACTTGCAACTGCGTGTACAGCTCGGTCAGAGTAACCCTTCTAACACGGATGGCCTCGCCCCCAGATCAAGTTTTTCTCATTTTGATGCAGCACGTGCTGCTAGGCTAATGCCCACGTTTTCAGAGGAAACAGTTGATGAGTTTTTCATTGCTTTCGAGAGACTTGCTACCACTTTAAAGTGGCCTATAGAGTTTTGGCCCATTTTGCTTCAGCAGGCGTTTGCAGTTAAGGCTCTGTGTGTTTTTTCGTCTCTTACAGACAATGACGCTAATGATTATTTATGTGTTAAAGAGGAAGTTTTGAAGGCTTATGCCCTTGTTCCTGAAGCGTACAACCAACGCTTTCGTGGCCTCCGTAAGAAGGCAGAGCAGACCCACCTTGAATTTGCTAGGAGTAAAAGAGAGGTATTCTCAAAGTGGTTACACTCCAAGGAAGTGAATGAGTTTGACTCCCTGATTGAGTTAATGCTCACAGAGGAATTTTTGAGAACCATCGACAAAGAGGGTACCTTATACTTGTTAGATAGGAAATTTAGTACTATCGAAGAGGCTGCTAAGCATGGTGATGGATATGTTTTGAGGCATGGTAGGACTAACAATGATGTTATGCCCCCACAGGTTCAAAGGACTTTTAGTCCCTCTCTCCACAGAGCGAGACAAGGGAATACTAACAATGGTAATTTTGTGCGTAATAATTTTGTGCATGAGAGGAGGAGCTGGACTCGTTCGCCACCTAATGGAGCGTCCAAATTTTCTAATTTACTTGTAGTTTCTGTGGAAAGCCGGGTCATAAGGCGGATTTTTGTTGGACAAGACTGCAGCCAAATAAGGTTAAGCACGAGAGAGTGCAGTTTCGGTTTTCGCCTCACGAGACTTTGATCTTTTCCAGGAGAGTTTTGCGAAGGACCCAGACGTTGGTACCTTTCGTCCCTTTTTGTCACAAGGCACGGTAGAAGTTGATGGTGTCGAAACACCAGTCACTATTTTGAGAGACTCGGGTTGTCTCCAAACTCTCATCAAAGAGGGCGTTGTTGCTGCGAGGAAGACTGACAAATACGTCGTTTTGGGCTCCCTTTGGAGTCAAGGTGCAGCTCCTTTGGTTTTCAGGGATAGCTAACGTAACCTGCGTGCACGAGTTGCCTGTTTTAGTACTTGTCAAGTCTTCTTGTTGCTAGAGTGGACCTCACACTCTGTAACGATTTGGCGGGAGGTCAAATGGGGAACGTAACCCCACCTCCTGTGCTGCGGGAAAGACCAGAGTCTACTGCAGAGCTGCAACAACTTGAAGATGATATGCCCGGTGTTTTCCCTTTGTGTGCTGTGACTCGTTCTATGTCAATGACTAATGATCAGAATGTAACTCCTGATGTAGATGATTCACTTATCTTAGAATGACTTTTTGCAAGCCCAATTGCTTCCCAAGACATTTCTTCCGCAGTTAATGCTGTGACCGGGAGAGTTGCTTTAATAGCTGCGCAAGAGCAAGACGATTCATTACGGATCTCGTTTGACCAGGAGTCCGATTCTGCCAATGATTCAGGCCCTACCACGAGATATTTCAGTCAAGACGGTGTTTTGTGCCGCAGCTGGCTCCCACCGACTATGTCAGAGGAAGACGCGGACTGGGCGTCTGTCACTCAAATAGTTCTCCCACACACTTACAGACAACATGTTCTAGCTCTGGCCCATGACGGTCGCTTTTCTGGACATCAAAGTATCCGAAAGACGTTCAACAGGCTGGCCAGAAAGTTCTATTGGCCAGGTATGAGGAGAGATGTCACTAAACATTGTAAGTACTGTCATTTTTGTCAAAAGGTAAGCAAAGCCAATCTGGCTATTCCACCTTTTCCACTTGTAAGAGTGCCTCACGTACTTGAGCCCTTTACAACAGTACAGTGTGACATTGTAGGCCCTCTGCCTAAAACTTCTAGTGAGTTTCAATATTTATTTACAGTCATTGATACCTCCACTAGGTACTTGCATGCTGTACCTCTTAGGAAACTTACTGCTAAGGCCCTAATATCAACCATTTTGTTTCTTATACTTCTACTGTTCGCTCACCAAGTAAGAGGTTCTTTGCACATAGTTAGAGATAGATTGTTAGGTAGTAGTGAAGAGAGCATTAGTGTATTAAGTTTAGTAGGAGATGTTAGAGAGAAGCTTCTAAGATGTTGGAGCCTTGCCGCAGACCACTTACAGCAGTCGCAGTCCAAGACCAAGACATGGTACGACAAGCGTGCCAGACACAAAGAGTTCCAGATAGGAGATCAAGTTCTCATTCTCTTGCCGAGACATGGACAGCCGCTCCATGCGAAGTTCAGTGGGCCATATAGAGTGGTGAAAAAGGTAAGCCCCACAAATTATATTATCTCTACCCCTGACAGGCGCCGACTACAGCGCTTATGTCACGTCAACACCATCAAGCTGTACCACACACGCCCAGCACCCCCATCTGTTGCTGATGATCCAGTTCCCGTGTGTGCCGTTGACACTTTCTTGGTAGACGGTGAGAAAGAAGAGGAAAAGGAAGGGGCAAGTCCACTCGCCCTGTCATCAGTCAGGCTTTGGCAGTCCAACTCCGTGGAGTTGCAGGAGAAGCTACAGCGTCTACCGGGACACCAGAGAGCTGACGTGCTGGCCGCCATCCAACAACATCCTCTTGTCTTCCAAGACAGGCCTGGCTGTACCACTGCCGTGGTGCATGATATTGACGTTGGTTCTGCTAAGCCTATCAAGCAGGCTCCCTACCAGCGAGTGGGGCTCACCAGTCACTCTCGTACCGAAAAAGGACGGCACTCTTCGATTCTGCATCGACTTCCGCAAGGTCAACGCCGTCACCAGCAAGGACAGCTTCCCTCTACCAAGAGTCGACGACTGCATCGAAGCAATCGGGAACGCCAAGTTCCTCTCTAAGATTGATTGCCATCGAGGGTTTTGGCAAATACCATTGACCCGTCCTGCTAAAGACATCTCCAGTTTTGTGACATTAGGTAAGACCTATAAATTTAATGTTATGCCTTTCGGGCTTTGCGATGCCCCTGCCACCTTTCAAAGGCTGATGTCACAAGTCACGGCCAATTTGCCTGGTTGTGTAGCATATTTAGATGATGTTGCAATTTTTTTCTGACACTTGGTCGGACCATTTATGTCAGCTAGACGCTCTCTTCACTGAGTTAGAAAATGTAGGACTTGTCATAATCTTTGCTAAGTCAGAATTTGTTTGTGCTCAACTTTTGTATCTGGAACATGTAATTGGGTTGGGGAAACTTGCTCCTCCCACAACAAGGTGTGATACTATTTCTCAGATGCCTGTTCCATGTAACAAACGACAAGTCCGCAGATTTTTGGGTTGTGTGAGGTATTACCAGAGATATATTTGTAATTTTGCCAAGTTGGCACTACCCCTTTACTGATTTGTTGAAGAAGGGTAATATTTTTTGTTGGACTTCAAGGTGTCAGGATTCTTTTCAAAACTTGAAAAATGTATTATGCTCATACCCTATTTTAAGAGCCCCTAATTTTTCTAAGCCTTTCAAGCGAGCCTGTGATGCTAGTGATCTTGCTGCAGGTTCTGCCCTGTTGCAAGAGGATGATGACAATGTAGACCACCCAGTGGCATTTTATAGTAAACAATTCAATCCAGCTCAAACCCGCAATGCAATAGTGGAAAAAGATTTGCTGTCAATTATCCTAGCTTTGCACATTTCAGTTATTATTTATTACCAAGTAGGCCTATTGTAATTTATACAGACCACAAACCATTGCAGTTTCTCAAAACATTCAAGTTAAAAACCAGAGGTTAATTCGCTGGAGTTTGTTCCTTCAGAACTATAATTTACATGTTACGCATGTTAAGGGTTCAGACAATGTGCTGGGTGATCTGTTATCTAGACCCACAGAATGAACACTTATGTCATATCAAAATTTGTGCAAGCAAAAATTTTATTTTATGCGGGGAAGTGTTACGACCTTGTCGTATTTTTCTATTATTTTTTATAACATGCTTCCATGTTGTTCCATATTATTCCTGTAATGATGTGTTATATTTACTATTATATAATCTAGTCACCTTACCCTGTGCTGTTAAGGTTTTAACTGTTATTATTTGTTCAAGCCCATCTTAGTTCTTCATTTAGTATTGTAACAAACATTCTATGTTTCTCTAACGACCATCTGCATCGTTAAGCGACCCATGTTTCACAGGCATGTCGCACTGGCGGGAGCCGACCCTATATACAGTATAGTACCCCACCAGCAGAAGGAGTTCAGTCCAGTCCTCTTGTCATTCAGTTCACGTTCTTTTGAGTGACACCCGTCACCTGTAACTTATACTTATTTTATTTCTGTGTTGTTCCTGTCGCCACCAATGTGGTATATCTATGTGAGTATCTATTCATGTCTCTTATGTGTCCATCAGTGCTTGCTCAGTTACATTTAAGTAATTCAGTGTTGTTTCACGATAGTTAATTTCAGTGTTAGTTTTTATATGTTTATGCAGTGTTAACGTAATCCAATGCTTTATTTTTATTCTTTTGATGTTTCGATGTTTTAGTATCATTTGTGTCTTAAAAGTTTCGATAGTGAATCAATTTGTTGTGACAGCCTACGAGGTTCTTTATTGTGTTAGTATTTAATTTAATTAACTTCTTAAAGGTTTTATTTATTTATTTTTATTCCCTTTTGATTTAATTTCAATTTTGTTTTTTTTTGGTTACGCCTAGAACCTGGATATTAAAGTAAATTAAGAGACAGCGTAACAACTGCCATCTCCGACCTACACCACCAACTCTTGCCCTCTGTTGCCACCCAGTGACTCCCCTCTTCTGGTTTAACACAAGCTAGTAGTCCTCCTGTGAGCCCCCCTGCTCACGGCCTGTGTGTACTGCTGCCCCCGAGCCAAGCCCTGCCTCATCTTCACGTCACATGATGCCTCAACCTATCTACCCACCGCAAGCCACGCCCGCTCCTGTGTCTGTGCTGTATTCACCAGGGCTACCTATTGGAACTGAGGACTCCACCCCCGGCTACCCATATTCAACCGACATGCCGGCATCTAAGGCCCATCCGTCCACGTCAGGGGTAATCAGTCTAATACACAACAATGGATAGCAACGCTACAGGATTGCAGGTATTCACCTGGAACATAAACGGCTTGCAAAACAAGTTTGGTGCCCTCAAAACCTACGTCTACACTGAAGATGTCGACGTGCTGTGCCTCCAAGAAACGCGGTGTGCTGCTGGTACCTATGTGCTCAGTGGCTACACATGTGTTGAGTGCCCATCCACCCCTGTTCTTCGCATCGATGGACTACTACGAGGCCATGCATGTAGACTACGCATCTGCGCCAAGAAGGATGTCCCCTACCAACCTCTCGACGTCCTCCTTGATGACGACACCACCAACGCACACGTCATCACAATCACACTAAAAGATATGTCCCTCATTATTGTCAATGTCTTTGTGCCTCCCTTCACCCCTACTGTATGTGTTCTACCACACCATATCACCTCCACCCCCACCCTCCTTGTGGGGGACCTCAATGCCCGATACCCCAGTCTCGGCTCCCAGGGGCCCCACTCAAACTCCCGGGGTAACCCCTGGCTCTCCAACCTACAAACCACTGATGACCCTGTACGTCTTCTCTGCCCTCCATCACCCACCCACATCGGGGGAGGGAAACTTGACTACATCGCCCTCTACTCTGACCTTCACCACTTACATTCCACCCGCATCCTCCACTCCCCCCACAGTGACCATTTCCCTATCCACACTACCCTCCAGTACGTGAGAATACTCGCCCCACCCAAGGGCCCTAGGCTCAGCCTACCCCCTGCCAACATACCTGCCTTCATCACTACCATTGCTGAATGGTTTCAGGGTTATACTGTCACCACCGCAGACCAACTCTACCTTGATCTGTCCAAACAATGCACTGACTTCCGCCTTGACCCAAAACACCGCCGCCCTAACTGCCAGCCCAGGAGTCAGTGGAATGTTAACCGCGACCTTCATGCTAAGTCTATCCGAGTATGGCACCGACTAGCAGTCGACCAGTGGAAGAAATCTCCTAGCTCCCCTGACGCTCTACGCTTGCTGATGGTCACAAATAAAGAGCTCCAATCTGCCATCACTCTCGTACGAGAGAAGCAGTGGTATGATTTTGCTTCTTCTATTGACCAGTCTACATCTATAGGTGATATATGGCACACCATTAACCGTGCCCGGGGCACCAACGCCAGACCCGCGTTCCACCCCAGACCAGCTCCCCGAGCCGAGGCGATTTCCCAGACGTGGCAGGAGGCCGCCTCCATCGATGCGCTACCACCCGCTGTACGAGACTTCACCCTCGCACTGCAACTACAACGCCGACAGCGCATCTCCGAGTACCAAGACCTATCTGCAGACACTGACGTGCCTTTCACACAGTGTGAACTACTAAATGCTGTTAAGCGCGGTCGGTCCACTGCCCCTGGCGATGACGGCGCCACATATGATGTGCTAAATGCCCTTATTGCCACCCCTGGTAACCCCCTCTGTCTATTTAACCTCTCTTTAGATACATTGGACAGCTGCCTCACTTATGGAAGACTGCCACCACCATCCCAGTCCCTAAACCAGGCAGACAAGATGAATATCGTCCAAGCTCCCTCATCTCCTGTTTCTCAAAGATGATGGAGCGCATGATATGCCACTGCCTCCACATGGCGAACACCTCAGCCAAAACCTCCCTCTTCATCGACTTCAAGGGTGCTTTTGAGAAAGCCAGCAGTGAAGTGATCCTTGAGGGCCTCACATTGATGTGAAGGGCAAACTCCTCACGTGTATTGCTGACTACCTCTCTCATCGACAGGCCCGTGTCCGTTTTCAGGTCCACTACTCTACGATCAGGGACCTTGATCTTGGCACGCCTCAGGGAGATGTGCTCAGCCCTACACTCTTTAATGTTCATATGAACTCCATCTGCCGCCTCAACGACATCTTTACTGAGCGCGCCCTAGACGGTCACATCATAAGCTACGCTGACGATATTCTCCTCCAAATTACTACAGTGCAACATGAACAACCTATACTCTCCACGTTCGCCCGGACCTGTCAAACACTCGGGCTAGTTATCTCACACACTAAAACCAAGTTTATATCACGCTTCCAGCGTCAGACACCGCTGACTCTGCAAGGACAAGACATCGATCAAGTATGCACCTACAGGTACCTTGGTCTACCAGTGCGAGCCACTACCAGAGCCACCACCTCCGCTGTCGCCGCCCACGTCATCTCCCAGTTCCGCCAACGAACGATGCCCCTCTAATCCCTCACCCACGGCCTCAAAGGAGCATCTGTCAGGGTCCTACGTCTCATGTACATTGTAATCGTCAGAGCTGTCATAGATTATGCCTCTCCTGTCCTTGTAGTTGCCTCCCAGCGCGAGAAACAAGGCATAGAGAGAATCCAAAACAGAGCGATGAGACTCATCCTCTGCTGGCCTATGACTACCAGAATAGAAGTCATGCAGCGTGAACTGATCCCGCTCCCCGTCTGCAATCGAATTACTGCTCTCTATGCCATCCTTGGTGTTAAACTTCTTCGCAGTGAGCAACCGACTCCCCTGTCGCGCTCACTGAACTCATATCTTAACACCCTCCTGTGCCGGTCTGTCCCCATTGCCTTTCCCTCCCCCTCTCAACACTGGCCCGTCCACACTGCTGCTGACATCCTGCGTTATCACCTCTACTCCCCCTCGACCTCTGTCCCTCCCGAGTACACACATCCGCCTCTACCGCCGTGGACTTCCTCGAGTGTTGATGTTGTCGTCCACACCTTCCCTGGTCGTAAATCCACCCAACTGCGGTATATGCTCAAATTTAACTGCCTTGAGCAGATTAATGATGTCGCCTCCTCTCTTACGACTTCCCACCCTCCTATCCTCGTCTACTGTAATGGGTCTCTTACCACGCTGGGCAGCGCTGGGGCAGCTGTGTGGATTCCTGAGAGTCAGGCCCGCAGGATAATCAGGGTCCACAACTGGGCCCCCTCCACTGGCACTGAGAACTTAGCCATCCTCGCGGGCATTTATGAGGGGGCGACCTATGCTCGCACTGAACGCCGGAATTCCTTATGATCAGTGACAGCACTTCTGCGCTAGCGAGGCTCAAATTACCCTCCCCTCCTCCCCTGCCGCCCAACACACCCTAGCCGCTGTCACCGGGCTAGAACAAACTGATGACATCCGTGTCAAGTTTATTTGGATCCCGTCACATATAGGAATAACTGCCTGTGACACTGTTGATCGGCTTCCCAAAGAAGCGACATAAGAAGATATTGAAGCCACCCTCGCAATTTCTCCGAATCATCTCAAATCTCGCATACACGCCGCACAACGAGAAGCATTCGACGAAAATTGGACACACCTGAAACAATGGGGTAGCGTCACACTACGCCACTATGACGCTGTAACCGGTGACGACAACCGCCACTACAAAGTGTATCAATCCCTGACTCGATCTCAACAGATTATGTACATGAGACTGCGCCTAGGGTACAGGTACCTATGGGAGTACATTGGCAACCCTGAGCCTGGCCGCACTGTTTGTAAACTTTGTGGCCAACCCGACTCTCACACCCTCTCTCACTACTTCCTCACTTGCCCTATGACCTCCTCCTACAGGTCCCCAGCCGTTACCAACACCTCTTCCCTCCCTGACCAGATATCCCTCCTCCTAGTAACAGACCTGGCACTTGGCATTATTAGGGACCTGCCACGCTTTGCCATAAACAGATAAAATATACCGGGAACTTTCCCCCCACACACTCACCATTCTGTCACTTTATGTAACTGGCTGACAAAACCTATGACCCTTCAGGCTTCTACGCCCTTAATGCATGAGTCATAAAGGCAAGCATGAACTTAGCATGCTTCCCAGGTGAGCGCTGTAAACGCTTCTGCGCTTCACCTTGCACAAGATGTAAGGGGGTGCCCAATAAACTAGCCCCCTCGGGGGCAATCTAAAAAAAAATCTAAATCTAATGCATGCATAAGACATCTGATAAACTTCCTGCGTGTTTATGTTTGAAATAATGAATGTATGTATCTTTATATAATTTAGTTAAATATTTTTCTCCTCAGAAATGGTCATCCCAACGATTATGAATAAACTCATTTAGTAATATATTATTACTTCAGGACGAAATTGGACAGATTTGCAACAACCAATCAGCTGTAACTCTTGAGGAGGGGGCGGGGTATCTCTTCTCAGCTGGGAAAAACGCACTACAGTGGTAAAATTCTGATCAAGTGGAGTGATGGCATAACGATTGTTATCTTATTCTTAAATATCTGTGCTCAGCAGAACGAAGTTACAAGTTATTATTTTAGGATTCATTAATTGCGTTTCAAGGACAATTTCGTTTTCTGTGCCAGATTTTAAAAAATAATTCATATTTTGGCTCACTAATTTTTCTCAGACCCTTAGCATATTTCTCTCTTTAGGAACTTCCAGACTTCCTTTGCACAGATATATATGTTGAAACAAAAAACATTTATCAGGTTGGAGACATAGGCCAAGGGTTGTGTGATTATATAATGTAGATAATTAAAGGTATTTTCTGTGCTATATGTGGTTTTAGTGGTATTTCAAAAGTAATGCGTAACCAAAGGAGTCCCTCTTCATTTCATTGGGCCTGAATAGCCATCGAACTATGTAACAGCGAAAATGATGTTACCAGCTCAGTCTAGCACACAGACGAAAATAATAATTTAGTTGTCGAATTTTTCATCTGAATATTAGAGAATTTGGATTCAGAGTAACCAGTTCGGTTTCATTGTTTTTTTGTGTATTGGCAGCTTAAACAAGCATATAATTATATTTGTTACTTCTTCTCATTTGGATTTAGTTATACCTTTAACTGGCCATACGTGTACATTCATCGTTATTATTGTACACATGAAAATTAAAAAAAAATTTACGAAGAAAAACCTAATAACATGGTTGAAACATTAATCTCATACTTGCTTACTGATCAACATGTCCGCGTGTCTTACTACGTTTGCTTACCTGAATCAGATCCCAGCTTGAGACCCACCCATACAGAATTATAAGTTGCTTTGATATCCGTCATTCCCGGCAGTCTGTGGAAATAAAAATCTGTTTTATAAAAACTGATCTGACTTCAGAAGATAGACACTGTATACATAAGGCTTACATGACATCTGTAAATATTAGGTTTACCTGACATCTGAAAATGTTAGGCTTGCCTGACATTTATAAATATTAGGTTTGTCAGACGTCTGCAAATCGTAGGCTTGCAAATCGTAGGCTTGCAGGCTTGGTAGGCGTGCCTGACATCTGTAAATATTAGGCTTGCCGACATTTGTAAATGGTAGGCTTGCCTGACCTTTGTTAATGACAAAACCTATCATTAACAAAGGTCAGGCAAGCCTACCATCTGCAAATGTTAAAGTTGTCTGACATTTGGATATGTTAGGTTTACCAGACATCTGTAAATATATTAGGTTTGCCTAACATCTACAATTATTAAATTTGCCTTACATCTGTAAATGTTACCTGTGCCTGATATCTGTAAATGTTAAATTTTCTTGACATCTTCAAATATTACATTTGCCTAATCTCTCTAAATGATAAGTTTGTCAGACATCTATAAATGATATATTTGCTATTGCTAACATCTGTAGGTGTTAGATTCCTGCAGTAGATAAAAAAAACGAGGGAGGTTTGACAAAAAGAATTTCCCAATATATTTGTGGGTTGTGTACAAAGGTGTTGTGCCGAACAACATAAAGTGTTGGCATAAATAATTCTGATGACTCATGTCAATATGTACACTAATATGAAACGTTATAAATAATTATGGAAGATTAAGATTCACTTTATTTATACACTGTGTGTGTAAAAACAGAGCTTATGAAGGAACAAATTTGTCTGTGCGGCAATTCTACGTCAAACTTTACTTCCTTCTTATATTTATCTTCTTATACCACTCTCCTACACCTCTGCCTCCCACTGTCCCTCCTCCCTCCTATGATTGTCCTACACCTCTGCCTCCCACTGTCCCTCCTCCCTCCTATGATTGTCCTACACATCTGCCTCCCACTGTCTCCCCTCCCCTCCTATGATTGTCCTACACACCTGCCTCCCACTGTCCCTGTCCCTCCTCCCTCCTATGATTGTCCTACACATCTGCCTCCCACTGTCCCTCCTCCCTCCTATGATTGTCCTACACATCTGCCTCCCACTGTCTCCCCTCCCCTCCTATGCTTGTCCGACACACCTGCCTCCCACTGTCTCTCCTCCTCTCCTCTGATTGTCCGACACACCTGCCTCCCACTGTCTCTCCTCCCATCCTCTGATTGTCCTATACACCTGCCTCACACTGTCCCTCCTCCCAATAACTATATTTGCATCTATTTATTACATATCTTATATTATAAATTAAAGTGATTTACTACACTCTCAATTATAGGTGCAGTCCAGTCATTCATTCATCATACTTCCTAGTTCATCCGTAATTCTACTTTATTAGAGACTTCATGTGCTTTCAGTATTTATTCTCTTCTCATAAATTACAAATAATTCGATAATATGAAATTCATTTTATAAATAGACATAATTTACTTTGAAAAGAAAACGTAAGGCATAACCTTTACTTATGCACCAGTATCTAGCCCCCCAAAAGTGGTAATTATTTTTAGTATTAATAAATAATCGAAGAAAAGAGTTACTCACAGTTTTATGATGGCTTCCTCAGCGTCAGAGCCAATACTTGTCAGGTGTCCACTAAAGGCAGCACAGTACTTCTCCCCATCACCCCAACTTGATGCTTGAGGATACACCTGCAACCACGTTACACCCATTGTATTCTCTTTTTCATCTAGACATAAAGAACACAGGGAGATATCAGAGAAAAGATGCTGACAAATTTATCCACCAAGAACACTGTGGCAGGGAGTA
>NW_024734017.1:0-10474 GCF_018991925.1 Homarus americanus | reverse complement strand
CATCATGTTAACCTACCATCATGTTAACCTACCATCATGTTAACCTACCATCATGTTAACCTACCATCATGTTAACCTACTACCATGTTAACCTACCACCATGTTAACCTACCACCATGTTAACCTACCACCATGTTAACCTACCACCATGTTAACCTACCACCATGTTAACCTACCATCATGTTAACCTACCACCATGTTAACCTACCACCATGTTAACCTACCACCATGTTAACCTACCACCATGTTAACCTACCACCATGTTAACCTACCACCATGTTAACCTACCACCATGCTAACCTGCCATCATGCTAACCTACCATCATGCTAACCTACCATCATGTTAACCTACCATCATGTTAACCTACCACCATGTTAACCTACCACCATGTTAACCTACCATCATGTTAACCTACCATCATGTTAACCTACCATCATGTTAACCTACCACCATGTTAACCTACCACCATGTTAACCTACCATCATGTTAACCTACCACCATGTTAACCTCCCATCATGTTAACCTACCACCATGCTAACCTACCACCATGTTAACCTACCATCATGTTAACCTACCACCATGTTAACCTACCATCATGTTAACCTACCATCATGTTAACCTACCACCATGTTAACCTACCATCATGTTAACCTACCATCATGTTAACCTACCACCATGTTAACCTACCATCATGTTAACCTACCATCATGTTAACGTCAACCACATCTGCACCATTATGCTCTTTATCTCAAACTTACAATGGCTGGGAGATTCAGGAACCTTAGTTGGCGATGGTCAAGAGTACAGGCAGAGGGGAGTACTTTGTTGTCTAGTGAAGGAGGATCACCCAAGACCTTCCCCAAGATCCTGAAGGCTCCTCCCAGCTCCTGATGGTGGTGCTGGATGGGGAAAGGGGGTTTATACGACCTTCTGGCTTTCTCTTTATAGTTCCGGGTTGTCTGAGTTAACATGGAAGTAATGATATGCGTTTGTGTGTTTGGAGTTAATGAGATTCTTGTGGGTATTTTTAAGTATAAAATGTGAGTTAGGAGTTTGTTATGGGGGGTTTTCTACACCTGTGGATGTTTTAAGTGTCGTGTTAAAAATAAGTTGTTAGTATTGGCTGTGGGTGATGGTGGACTTAGTTATGGTCTTCCTTGGGTACGGAAGCCTGGGGGAAGGGGAAGGGGAAGGGGAAGGGGAGGGGGAGGGGAGGGGAGGGGAGGGGAGGGTTAGGGGGAACCATTGAAAAGACCCCGAGATGAGATACGTTTTGTTTATTTATTTATTTATTATTATTATTATTATTATTATTATTATTATTATTATTATTATTATTATTATTATTATTATTATTATTATTATTATTATTATTATTGTTATTATTATTATGATATTTTGGGATCCTTTAGTCGAGACAAATTCAATATTTTTTCCCCAAGTTTATAAGGAATGTAGTGTTGAAACGGCAGCTGTACATACCAGTGTTGTATTGGCTGGTACCCCGTTCACCCCCGCACTATTCCCCAGTCACCCATACCGCTCCCGCCCCCACCCTACCACCCATACTGCCCCCGCCACCCCTGCTGTGTTCACGGTGTCAGGAGCAGAGGAGAGGGGCATCTTTTTTTGTGTCTACTGTTCTTGTATCATATCGAATGCATTTTTTTTACAGCATATATACACCCGCCTTAGATATCCAAAGAGGCATATATAGTGTTATTCTTATTCGCCTGTATATTTATACTTACGGGTCATGTTTGTCTCGTGTTCCTTATGGCAGTGAATGTTAGAGTATTTCCTGAGTATTGTTTGTGTAGTTCTGTACTTAGAGGTTGACTTATTCACATCTGGGTTAGCACAGCAGTGTGAGGCAATGTGTCTGGCCTCACACTTATGCTTACATCTGCGTGAGGGTCAATCATTCAAGCACTTAGCTACTGAGTGCAAAGAAGTGAATACAACTTTAAGAAAGGAGAGAGTTTAGGAGCCAGAGAAGGTGTGTGTGCGTGTGTGTGTGTGTGTGTGTGTGTGTGTGTGTGTGTGTCCCAACAAGTAACAAGTTGTTTGGTGTCAGTAAGTGTATGAGACCAACAGTCAACTCTCGCTGCTCACTACTACAATATATCCCTTTTCACCAAACTTTCTTCTTCCTCAATATCAAAATAAACTCGGTGGCTAAGTTTTCAATTTTCGGTGTGAAGATTTCTTAATTCGTGTTGTCAGACTGTTAAACCTTCACCAGGGGTCGTGACACACTATTTTGGGAGTGGACCACACCAGGACACACACACACACACACACACACTCTTACAGTTTGGTGTTGGTGTAGTCTAGTTTTACGGTGAGGTGGTATTTTTAGTAGTGGTTCATCTGTGCACAATATTAAACTTTTTTTTATTTTTTTTTCTGGGTGTGTCTCAGGGGTGTGGCTGTATTAAGTAATATTAAAGGTACTGATCATTCTAAAACAATCCAAATTTATTCTTGTGATTTATTGTTATTTATATTATACTTTATTATTAGTAATATTATTTTTATTTATTATTATTATTAATTACTATGCTGTTATTTCATGTTATTCACATAAGTAAAGTGAAATTTCAAGCGTTTTTTATTGAATTTATCTATGGTGTGTGTGTGTGTGTGTGTGTGTGTGCGTGTGTGTGTGTGTGTGTGTGTGTGTGTGTGTTCCATCTTCTACACTATCATCGTTTACACCATCATGTACACTATCAACTACACCATCGTCTACAGTGACACCATCATCATCTACACTACCATCGTCTACAACTCTACACCATAATCTTCACTATCATCGTCTACACCATCATCTACACTATCATCGTCTACACCATCATCTACACTATCATCATCTACACCATCATCTACACTACCATCGTCTACACCATCATCTACACTATCATCGTCTACACCACCATCTACACTATCATCGTCTACACCATCATCTACACTATCATAATCTTCACTATCATCGTCTACACCATCATCTACACTATCATCGTCTACACCATCATCTACACTATCATAATCTTCACTATCATCGTCTACACCATCATCTACACTATCATCGTCTACACCATCATCTACACTATCATCGTCTACACCATCATCTACACTATCATCGTCTACACCATCATCTACACTATCATCGTCTACACCATCATCTACACTATCATCGTCTACACCATCATCTACACTATCATCATCTACACCATCATCTACACTATCATAATCTTCACTATCATCGTCTACACCATCATCTACACTATCATCGTCTACACCATCATCTACACTATCATCATCTACACTATCATCGTCTACACCATCATCTACACTATCATCGTCTACACCATCATCTACACTATCAATGTCTACACCATCATCTGCACTATCATAATCTACACTATCATCGTCTACACCATCATCTACACCATCAATGTCTACACCATCATCTACACCATCAATGTCTACACCATCATCTGCACTATTATAATCTACACTATCATCGTCTACACCAGTATAGTTGTCCCACATACTGTACAGGAAAATTCAAAACTGACCACCTCACCCACATAACCTCTTACTACAAAATTGACACCTACTGTACAGTAGATTTACTGCACCAGTAACCGTTAACTTAATAATAAGTTTGATTGAAATGGCTTGCCCTCGGCTGGGGCTGAGAAAACGCAGTAGACTTGTTTCTGACAGCGAAAGTGACGATGGAAGCTCTCCTGCAAAATGGAATGACTAGGACGAGTCGTGGAGCGATGAGAACTCCGACGAGTCGTGGAGCGATGAGAACTCCGACGAGTCGTGGAGCGATGAGAACTCCGACGAGTCGGGGAGCGATGAGAACTCCGATAGTTTTATCGCTCATGATGAATCATACAATGACGAGGACTCATCAGGGTCTCCTGAAGGGTATGAGCTCTCATCTCACAGTACGTCAAGCTCTTCGGATGAAGAAGAGGAGGAGGAGCAATGCGACGAAAGGCGGCGGAGAAGAAATCCTGCACTTCGGTTCTTCGACATGGAGGCCAAAGAGGATAATAATGAATTCTGTCTTCCTCGTCAGCACCTCCCTCCCCTCCCTGGCACACCCCCCTCCCGAACTTGTTTTGGTCGCAACTACCAAATGAGACACGTTCTAGATGTCGCAATTCGTATTGAAAAAGAATATAATGAGAAAAGGGTTTTGAAAAGAAAAGCTCTAAATAAGGCCAAAGGGATTCATTGCTGAATCTTTGTATGTGTTTATTTATAAATAAAAATCTGAATTGGCGTTACCTATCTTCTTTACCCTGTAGAATATGCTTCTTTTTAATTATTTATATTGTTTTTCTGTAAATGTGTAGTAAAACTTATTTTTACTTATGTGAATTTGATATGATTGTTTACTTCATACAAATTGCCCAGTTCATGAAATCGTCGGGTTTTTTAGCGGCGGTAAAGCCAGGCCACCCTCCCTGCAGCCCATTGGCTCAAACATAATGTTCGATTAATATTGATATATCGCAAATAATTCCATATATATGTTAAGAATACCCAGCTTTAGCTCACTATAATGCTAAATTTAACGTCTGTAAAGATATAACTGTTTGGAAGCATTATCTACCAAGATATTATTGAAATTATTAATAATTTTTATTACAATTTTTGCTATTATAAATATAAACTTGAGATGGACATAACAATTTTCTCGATCATGTTTGATTTTGTTTGTGTCTAACGTGCACATTCTTTATTACGTTGTACCTCCTAAATCTTAACTTTAAATATATGTGTGAGTCCGACACAGGTACTGTACATAATTGTTTAAAATTTGTTATCCTCTGAAATGCAGAATAAGAATTTGGCTTTAATTTTGACTCTATATAACCATTTTCGTTATATCTCAGTATCATTATTTGTATACGAGAGTCAGTGAGAGATTTGTCACTTGACAGCAAAGAGTGAGATACAGTACAGTGTTTACATTACCTGCTGGATGTGAACAAGTCTTTGTTTACGTTATCGTCGGGGGGTGTGGAGGAATTGTCGTTTCAGTTTCTTAAGTGGTGTAGAGTGACCTGTGATCTGTGTGTTTTGGGTGAGAATGCTAAAAACTGTTCGCTGGGGTGTATTTTTCGGGGCGGGGATGTATCTCTAGATGGTCTGTGGATGTATAACTGGGGCGTGATTTCAGGCGTCCGTGGATGTATATCGTGGGCGTGATTTCAGGCGTCCGTGAATGTATATCGTGGGCGTAGATATACCTGGATATTACCCGCATGGACGACAGTAGACTGCCAAAGCAGGCAACTGAAAAGGTATAAGGATAGCCTTAAGACAAACCTGAAAAAGTGCCAAATCGACCCCCTCACCTGGGAGTCGATTACTCCACACTGTAATGCTTGGAGGAGCACCTTACGAGAAGGTGTCAATACTTTCGAGTTAGCCCGACTGCAAACCGAGACAGACAAGCGCCAACGCCGGAAAGGCACGCTAGATGCAGCCCTTCACATGTGCAACGAATGTGAACGACGCTGCCGGTTCCGTATCGGCCTCTTTAGCCACCTCAAAACTTACCAGTGAATGTGACATCCCTAATAACTCATAACATTGTAGCGTTGCTGGATGATCGTCATACTCGATTCCGAGTGACAGCAAAGTAGTAGTAAGTGTGTGTGTGTGTGTGTGTGTGTGTGGAGAGAGAGGAAAGATGCAATAAATTTTACTCATACTGTCCAGGATTTCTTCGTTAGTGTCAGTTTAAGAGAGCGGAGAGAGAACCTCTAATTTCTGGGTATTTTCGGAATAGTTTTTTTACTCTGTTGGCGCTAAAGTGGAGTGGCAGCGTTTATATCACAAATACTTGGAGGCGAAATTGTTGTTGGCGATTTTGTTAGTTGAGGAAAAACAAGTCGTGTCCACTGGTTGATTTTGAAACCCTATCACGAGTTACTGAAACCTTATCGCTTAGTTCTGTTGCCCGTTCAGCTCTCTCTCTCTCTCTCTCTCTCTCTCTCTCACACACACACACACGCACACTCCACCTGACCTGAGGTATAACAGTGAAAGTTGTATCTAACAGGAATTTCCATCATCGAGTGAATCCCCGGCGAGTTGAAACAATTGTTATTCAAATGTATTGTTCAGCCAAAATAAAACCCGTTGAACATGATTGGCTTCCCCCCCGAACGACCTTTCAGTTAACAGAATATACCATGAACCACAACACACACACACACACACACATACACACACACACACTTTATTTTTACATGGTTTTGAGTTTTTATGCAATTTTCACATTGATCCGAACGAATAAACTGTAAATATTGCTCACTGATGCAACTAATATGTGTTAAAGTATTATATCCTGTTTTTATAATAATGCTTACATGACTTTATTACTATCACTCGTGTTAGTAAGGGACCTATTTATTCTTTTCTTGAATATAATGCTTTTTGTGGTCAGTGTTTACTTGGTTAATGGGTGTAGCATTATATGGGGTGGATGATAGGTCGTTTACGTGGGCCTTTTCCTTCCTTACCTCCTTCCTTCCCCCCCCTTTTCCTTCTTTCCCTCCCCTTTCCCTCCCTCCCCCTACCTGTGGCTGATCAGTACAGGTGCCCAAACAAAGAGGTTCTCAACGAAGTAACAAACACACACTCACTTATTTTTCTCTTCTGTCTCTTTCTAATCATAATTAATTCACTGTCAGTCCATCTTGTAGGGATTAATTACCTGAAACATTGTACAGGTATAAATCTTAGCCCAGACCACCTGTGTTATGAGCCCAGAAATGGTGGTTATGTAGTTAATGTTTTGTCCGTTCTGTAATTACCTCAACATTGGAGGAACCAGAATGCAAAATTTATACATGTGTCTGTTTCTTGATAATTCAGTGTCTCTTGTACTACGTGTCAGAGGTCAAGGTCACAGACAAATTTGACCTAAGCTGTTGCGTCACCAAGGATGTTATTACCACACTCAATCAGTCACAGGCAATGTTGAGTGAGTGACATGAGACATCTTCAGTGACCTCCTGTTTCTGTTGTGTTGATGTACTGTGAGACATCTTCAGTGACCTCCTGTTTCTGTTGTGTTGATGTACTGTACTACTGTTCTAGCTCTTGTGGTCAATGTTTTATAACTTGTGTGAGACTATGTACACCAGAGCCGCCATGATGATAGTGTTGATCATCTCCCAGACACCACCACACCACCACCACACCACCACCTCACCACCACCACACCACCACCACACCACCACCTCACCACCACCACACCACCACCACACCACCACCTCACCACCTCACCACCACCACACCACCACCACACCACCACCTCACCACCACCACAGTTAACGAGGGAGGTATGAGACACACTTGACTCTCCTGTGTTATGTATATACGCTCCTGGGTCGTGTTTCAGGCACCTTACGTCTGGAGCTCAGCTGTCTTAAAACCAAACCTAACCTAACCTAACCTAACCTAACCTATCTTAACCTAACCTAACCTAACCTAACCTAACCTAACCTAACCTAACCTAACCTAACTTAACCTAACCTAACCTAACCTAACGTAACCTATCTTAACCTAACCTAACCTATCTTAACCTAACCTAATCTAACGTCACTGTTATATTTATTCAACCGATGTTACTGAATTTATTTGTCCCTCACAGCGATCCTTTAGAAAATGTCGTTGATCCTTGAAGTAAAAATAATTAATAGTCGTTGTAATAAAGCAGTCAATGGAATAAGATGGATCACTATAGATTATGTTGGTCGCTGTAGCAAGGTAATCACCCTCACTCACCTGTCGGAGTCCCGTAGAATTTAGGTTATATATAATTGCCAATGTTTGAGTGAGGTGATTCTCTCGAGGTCCATTGGTGAGTATCGTAAAACAAAAAAAATTATTGCCCATTTGAATCCACTGTTTATTGTCATTCCTTACTTGTGTTTATTAGGAAGGCTCAGCTCTTTATTTAACGATATAATTGACCTGTTCTACGATAGTCAACAATGAGACAGACACAGACACACGATTTAAACCTTATTGTAGATGTTAGGATGTGATGTTAATTCTGCTGGTCGACCTCTTCCCGCTCCCTCCTGTCCTCTTCTTGATGCAACATGCAATTCTGTTTACCTTTTGTGTGTAGGTTGACCATCTTGTCGTGTCAGTATACATTCACCACCTAATGTTGCTCCCACTGAGGTATGCCTGCCTCCATTGTCTGAACTTGGTGAACATTGTATACCATCTCGACTTACAGGTTGTTGAACATAAAGGAGAGACTGGTGTTGGTATCAGGTGGAATACTAAGACAAAAACGTGTATGACCTTTGAACTTTGTGTGTGTGTGTGTGTGTGTGTGTGTGTGTGTGTGTGTGTGTGTGTGTGTGTGTGTGTGTGTGTGTGTGTGTGTGTGTGTGTGTGTGTGTGTGTGTGTGTGTGTGTGTGTGTGTGTGGGGGTGGTGTGTGTGTGTGTGTGTGTGTGTGTGTGTGTGTGTGTGTGTGTGTGTGTGTGTGTTAAACAAGAATCACATATGGCGACTGAAATCTAGATAACAAGAGTCCCTTCTCTCTCTCTCTCTCTCTCTCTCAGATGAACACTTGGCGGGCACTATTCAAGGGTCCATCTCCGGACGTATAGTAATTACTTATACATCTTGTGAGTTTATTTTGGTGTTGGTGTAGAGATGATGGAGGAGATATGTGGAGGGAGGGATGTGAAGGTGTGAGGGAAGAACGTGAGGTGGGGAGGGAGAGAAGCCGGAGGGGTGAGGTGACGTGTTGAGAGAACTTGTGGTAAGAATATTGTGAAATTATGTACACATTACACTCATGTATGTCTAAGTTAGATATAAATTGATGGACTAAAACTTTGGTCATTTTCCGAGTCATAATTCTTTCCCTCATACTATCATGTTAGTTTATTATCATGTTAAGTGTTAAATCATGTTAGAATACCCATCATATTAGCCTAGAACCATCATGTTAGCCTGTCATCACATTAGCCAACCATCATCATGTTAACCTACCATCATCATGTTAACCTACCATCATGTTAACCTACCACCATGTTAACCTACCACCATGTTAACCTACCATCATGTTAACCTACCATCATGTTAACCTACCACCATGTTAACCTACCACCATGTTAACCTACCACCATGTTAACCTACCACCATGTTAACCTACCATCATGTTAACCTACCATCATGTTAATTTCACTACTATGCAGCAAGAATTTCATTACTATAGTTAAGAATCCCAACACCATGCTACACCTACCACCATGTTAACTTACCATCATGTTAACCTACCATCATGTTAACCTACCACCATGTTAACCTACCACCATGTTAACCTACCACCATGTTAACCTACCACCATGTTAACCTACCACCATGTTAACCTACCATCATGTTAACCAACCATCATGTTAACCAACCATCATGTTAACCTACCACCATGTTAACCTACCACCATGTTAACCTACCACCATGTTAACCTACCATCATGTTAACCTACCATCATGTTAACCTACCATCATGTTAACCAACCATCATGTTAACCTACCACCATGTTAACCTACCACCATGTTAACCTACTACCATGTTAACCTACCATCATGTTAACCTACCATCATGTTAACCTACCATCATGTTAACCTACCACCATGTTAACCTACCACCATGTTAACCTACCATCATGTTAACCTACCACCATGTTAACCTCCCATCATGTTAACCTACCACCATGCTAACCTACCACCATGTTAACCTACCATCATGTTAACCTACCACCATGTTAACCTACCATCATGTTAACCTACCATCATGTTAACCTACCACCATGTTAACCTACCATCATGTTAACCTACCATCATGTTAACGTCAACCACATCTGCACCATTATGCTCTTTATCTCAAACTCACAATGGCTGGGAGATTCAGGAGCCTTAGTTGGTGATGGTCAAGAGTACAGGCAGAGGGGAGTACTTTGTTGTCTAGTGAAGGAGGATCACCCAAGACCTTCCCCAAGATCCTGAAGGCTCCTCCCAGCTCCTGATGGTGGTGCTGGATGGGGAAAGGGGGTTTATACGACCTTCTGGCTTCCTCTTTATAGTTCCGGGTTGTCTAAGTTATATGGAAGTAATGATATGCGTTTGTGTGTTTGGAGTTAATGAGATTCTTGTGGGTATTTTTAAGTATAAAATGTGAGTTAGGAGCTTGTTATGGGGGGTTTTCTACACCTGTGGATGTTTTAAGTGTCGTGTTAAAAATAAGTTGTTAGTATTGGCTGTGGGTGATGGTGGACTTAGTTATGGTCTTCCTTGGGTACGGAAGCCTGGGGGAAGGGGAAGGGGCAGGGGAGGGGGAGGGGAGGGGAGGGTTAGGGGGAACCATTGAAAAGACCCCGAGATGAGATACGGTTTGTTTA
>NW_024734016.1:0-16132 GCF_018991925.1 Homarus americanus | reverse complement strand
CTCTACATGGCACATCATAGAATACAAAAGCATATATTTTATGCAAAAAAATAGCTCCTTCCATCCTCTGGGTGACATGATACAGTTTAGCCAAGTAATCACCCAGTTAACTCAGAGATATGTGATGCTGCTGCCATTGTGCTCTGTGTGTGTGCCAAGATGTCACATCAGGGAGGGAGTGTGGCTCGTCTGGTAAGTGGTGACACATTTACAGCCCACTGCCTCCACACATCACCCATACTCTTTGTTTTTTCTTATTTTATAGTTTTATATTATACAGTGCATATTTTCTTTATTTGTAAGCCACATTAGGGTATTATAAGGATTTTTATACAACATTTACAGTTTCATGACATTGACATATGTAGCCAACTCATCCCAGTTTTCCCCCTTCCCAGTGAGTCAAGTCAACACTAAACCAAATTGTGACGTAACGTTTAGTAAGAAAGGGTGTATAAAAAAATTTTTCGCTAAAGCGAATTAACGCTAACCAATGGATACCTGTATAGAATACATACCCGGTACATGTTTCTGATACAATAGCTACTTTTGATAAATTTATCACTTTTTCTGCTCATTAAAGGAGCGCTCACTTCTCCTCCGAAATTGGTACAACTTAATGGAACAACACAAAGAGGACCTGGCATTAATTGTGACTGCTGAGGCCGGTAAGCCATTGTCTGAGTCTCGAGGAGAAATTGGATATGGAAGTTCTTTTCTGGAATGGTTTTCTGAAGAGGCCAAGAGAATATATGTAAGCACAGTACAGTACTCTTCATCTTAAATTGTTCATAATGACTTTTAGATTGAAAAATGTATCTTTCTTAACTTTCCTGTCTGCATAAACACAATTCTTGTACTAAAGTAATTTCCATGTACAGAAATTGATAATTACTGTCTCATTATTATTATTATTATTCTTTCATTTTGAAGATTTATGAAATACCTTTTATACTACAATAATTCTTAGTGGCAGGTTTGTATACAGTATGTTGTATTTTTTGATTAGGGTGAGGTGGCACAGAGTCCTGCATCTAGCAAAGAGTTATTCTTTCTTCGTCAACCCATAGGAGTTGCATCAATGATTACTCCAGTAAGTACCTCTGCTCGTAATATATTATATAAGGTAGTTACAGTATAATGTTAAGTTTTTATCTAATTAATTATCCTTAAATTGTGGTGGTGCACCTATACAATCTAGTCAGGAAAGTTTCAAGTAGTGGTTGAAGGTTGAAAGTAATGTATTAAAAATTCTGAAATAATTCAATTAAAGTACAGTATAGTATATGTGAGTAGTTTAAAATCCCTGATCTCTGTTATGTTACTTCTGGTGATAGGAAGTGCTGTCTGGCATTAATAACAGTCACACACAAAAAAGAGTACAGTATTTCTATTATGTAGCAGACAAAAGGATCACACCTACGTAGATGTTACTGTATGAGTGTTCTTATTTATTCTAGTGGAATTTCCCAAATGCCATGATCACTCGTAAGGCTGGAGCTGCCTTGGCTGCTGGATGTACGTGTGTTATAAAGCCAGCTGAAGACACACCACTGTCTGCACTTGCTGCTGTAGATCTGGCAGAAAAGGCAGGCTTTCCACCAGGTAGGTTCTTATCTCATAAATATATGCACTGTACACTGATTTCCCCAACAAGTGGTGACTGGAATTGAATAGGAGACAAGGAGTGAAGAAAAATAAAGTAGCATGATAAGGTTATCTATTAATATGGTGCATCTACTGTGTATTAATGTTCCAGATAATTTTAATTAGTAGCAAGAATTGAAGTAAGAGAGAGAGGGAATGAAAAATGGGTCTGTTGTTTGCTTGTGACACTGTTTAAGAACATAAGAAAATAAGGAGTCTGCAATAGGCCGA
The DNA here is from genome assembly GCF_018991925.1 of Homarus americanus. Taxonomy (NCBI): domain Eukaryota; kingdom Metazoa; phylum Arthropoda; class Malacostraca; order Decapoda; family Nephropidae; genus Homarus; species Homarus americanus. The sequence continues at coordinate 14,254 of NW_024734016.1, read as the reverse complement.
TTGGCCTGTGCATGGCAGCTCCTGTCGAGAGTTACTACCACTCTCTATCAATCATGAATCTATCTAGCCTCCTTTTGAAATTTTCCAGCATTCCAGCACTTACTACAAAGTTGCTAAGCTTGTTCCACTTGTCCACCACCCTATTTGTGAACCAGTTCCTTCCTATCTCCCTCCTAAACCTAAACTTATCCAACTTAAATCCGTTGCTCCGAGTCCTATCCTGCTCGGATATTATAAGAACTTTATCTATATCCCCTGTATTGATTCCTTTCACCCACTTAAATACTTCTATCATATCTCCCCGCACTCTTCGTCTTTCTAGGGAATGCAAGTTAAGTTTCTTTAACCTATCCTGATATGGAAGGTTTCTAAGTCCCGGAATCATTTTCGTCATTCTTCACTGCACCGACTCTAGTGAATTGATATCCATTCTATAATAAGGGCACCAGAACTGAACCACATAATCGAGGTGTGGCCTGACTAGAGCAAGATATAGTTGCAATAAGACCTCTGCACTCTTATTACTTACACTTCTAGATATAAAACCCAATGCTCTGTTTGCCTTATTTCGAACATTAACGCACTGTTTTGTAGGCTGTAGGTCCGGGCTTACAAGTACCCCTAGGTCTCTTTCACAAGTCGACTTCTCTAGGTTGATGTTGTTAAGGCTGTATACATTGTTAGTATTTGTTTTTCCAATATTAAGTACGCTGTACTTGCTGGTGTTGAATTTCATTTGCCATTTTTCAGACCACCCCTGCAGTTTATTTGGATCCTCCTGTAATGCATTTGCATCCTGCCCTGAATTAATCTGCCGCCCTATTTTGGTGTCATCCGCAACTTGTTTATGTCATTGCTGATCCCAGTATCTAGATCGTTTATGTAGAATTTTTTTTTTTTTTTTTGGCACTCCCCTACATCCTTGTGTTAGGTGAAGCGCAGAAGCGTTTACAGTGCCCAACAGGGAAGCATGCTAAGTTCATGCTTGCCTTTATGTCTCATGAGTTAAGGGCATAGAAGCCTGAAGAGTCAAGGGCGTGGAAGCCTGAAGAGTCAGTGGTTTATGTCGTCAAGTTATTGGAAGCTCCAACAACTCCTTGAATACGAATTCGCGGGGGTTACGTAACAGAGATACCCGTGGATGTTAAAAATCTGCGTATATGTGCTGCCCCCCCAAAAAAAACCTGGTCCCCCCCATGTCCTTATTTACCGTATATACCTGTGTGCAGTTCAAGTTTTTAAGACCAAATTATTTGGCAAAAAATTGGGGGTCGACCTCTAAACGGGTAATAGTTTCGTTAGGTTGAAAAATATTTACCAGTAACTACCAGTAAACAATGGAAATGATGCACCAACGCACCACCAGCTGTGAGTGTCGATACAGTTGCCAGGGCAGATCTCTTGCGTCATCATAGCAAGCCCAAAGTAGCCAAATCCATGGTATGGTAGCACAGGACAATGTAAAACAAAGTATTCATTTATTAAAGTTTATTTATAGATACTGTACATAAATTTTTGTTCATTACATTTGAAACATCAATCTTTGTTAATTAAATTTGAAACAAAAGAAAACTACGATACCGTATTATCATTAAAATATTACATCACAAGTATATTTTACCTTAACTGTGACTGAATGAATATAGGTATTATCAGAAATAAATATGGAAATATAATATTTTTGCTGGAATGACGTACATATTACAGTGGAAAGTGGGATAAAATCATAACGAAAACAATGTCTTTCGCTTTCTTTCGTTATTCAAAAGATGTTACCGTAATCGCTTTTCGAATGGTTTTCAGTTAAAAAACTGTTGTACTCTTACTGTATTGCAATAATATTCTATCCTATCATTAGCCTTATAATCCCACAACTGAAAACCATTCGAAAAGCGATTACGGTAACATCTTTTGAACGAAAGAAACAGAAAGTCATTGCTTTCGTCACAATTTTATCCCACTTTCCACTGTAATACGTACATCATTTCAGCAAAAATATTACATTTCCATGTTCTCAGAAATAAATGGTAGTTTTGTTGAAACGTAATGTACAATATTTAATATTAAAATGCAAAAATAGCTATAAAAACAATTAATACACCCGTAATGTACTGGCTGGCATCTCCACTCGCCCCTGCTCTCGCGTCCAAGGTCACCACGCCTCCCAACTCGCTCCCTCCGCTCCCTCCTCACCGTCACTACTGCCAACAACGAACACAAATGTTTTGTGAATAACTACACCTCCACTTCCTATGTACAGTACTGAACTGTACTGTGCTGTGCATTTTTACAAACAATAAACATGGCAAGAAAAGCTATTAAAAAAAAAAGAGATAAAAATTTCACTTTACTGTACAGTACCTATCCTTGGCGACAGGACGGGTGTCATCGGGATCATCGTCACTCAATTCCATAACGGGTGGTGAAGTGGGGGCGACGGTGGATTCAGCTGCTTCCTCACTGCCGCCAGTGATTGATGGTGTTAAATCTCTCCTTCGGTGATCAAAGAACATGGTGATGGGGAGTTGTCGTCTCTTTCTTTCATTTCTTCCATGATGTTTTTGTATGGAGCGAAAATGTCATCCATCCCTCGCATGAATTTCAGGGCACGCACCATGGAGGGGTCCATACTATAGGCCAGGTTTTTCAGTGCCTCAATATTCCTGGTCATCTCCCCCAACTTCTCCAACGTTATTTCTTGGTGCTCTTCCTCATCCTCTTTCCCTTTCGCTTCCTCTTCCTTGCCTGAGTCTACTAACTCCTGTAGATCCTCCTCGGTCAGCTCAGTGTCGTGCTCTTCAATTAGCTCCCTAATCTCGTCCTCTGCCATGTCCCGGAAGCCTTCAGCAGCCACTTTCCTTGACAGTGCCAGGGTCTTTCTGAATATTTTCATTAAAATCCATCAAAATCATTTTCCTTGTCATTGTCTTAAGCACCAAACAGCTCCTCCCAGTCTTCTCCTTGAACAGGGCTAGAGGGTACGTGTTTTTCGAATCGTTTTCAATTAAAAAAATGTTACAGCACATGTATATTTTACCTAAACTGTGCCTGAATGAATATATTCTCAGAAATAAATAGTAGTTTTGCTGAAACGTGATGTATTTCAATGTAAAATAGGATAAAATACATGACGAAAACAAAAGACTTTACCTAACCTTCCAATGTTCAAGAGATGTTACTCGTTTTTTTAATAGTTTTCGGTTAAAATACTGTTATATTACAATGATATTATATTCATACTGTGCTTGATATACTACATTCACGGAAATGTAATATTTTTGCTGAAATGACGTAGGTATTACAGTGGAAAGTGACGAAAACAATGACTTTCGCTTTCTTTCGTTCAAAAGATGTTCCCGTAATCGCTTTTCGAATGGTTTTCAGTTAAAAAAACTGTTGCATCACAAGTGAATTAGGATAGAATATTATTGTAATACAACAGTTTTTTAACTGAAAACCATTCGAAAAGCGATTACGGTAACATCTTTTGAACGAAAGAAAGCGAGTCATTGCTTTCGTCACTTTCCACTGTAATACGTACGTCATTTCAGCAAAATATTAAATTTCCATATTCTCAGAAATAAATAGTAGTTTTGCTGAAACGTAATGCATTTCAATGTAAATTAGGATAAACTACATGAAAACAAGAGACTTTACCTATCCTTCCGATGTTCAAGAGATGTTACTCGTTTTTTTAGTAGTTTTCGGTTAAAATACTCTTATATTAGTGATATTCTATTCATACTGTGCTTGATATAATACATTCACGGAAATGTAATATTTTTGCAACTACAATGCTGATGTCAACACAAGCGTGGTTACAGCGAGACTGACTGAGTGAGGGAGAGCTATGCGTGTGTGTGTGAGGTTGCGGGAGCGGGCGGTGTCCCGTGTTCGGTGCCACGCGCGAGTTGAATGGCGCGCGATTTGAATGTACTTCAATGTACAGAATATTCCTCCGGCAGGGCAATCCGCGTATTTGCAAATCCGTGTATTATAAACCCGCGTATGTTAAGCTCCGACTGTATATAAATATTATTATCAACAGTATGTATGAATACGTTACAGTAATGTCATTTTCTGGGTGGGATGTAGGTCATTATAGGGGGGTTCGGGTAACACCGCAGAACCGATTTGGCTTATTTACATGTCCCGTATTTCAATGTCACTCGTTTCGCAATTTAAAATTTTGTGATGCTAAAACTGGTACCAATTAGTCGCGAAACGTGAGATCCTACTGTACTTATCGGGATTTAGGTATTGTTTATATGATAATTTTATTTTATTTTTTTTATTCTATTTTCATCATAAATACGAATAAAATAACGGTGTAAATTGAATTGGGTCCTAAATTAACCAGGGTCGTAAATATGAATCGTCGTTAGTAGAACCGTCTTTATCGAAGGCTTTCCTCTACAATACTGTACAGTGGTCCCTCGGTTAACGAACACAATTTGTTCCAGAAGGTCGTTCGTTAACCGAATCCATTGTTTCAATGGAATATTGGGTAATTGGTTCCAGCTCACAGAAAAATACATACAAAGTAAAAAAAAAAATGCAGTAAAGTACACTTACTTTGAGGTGTGTATGTTGAATTGAATTGAAACAGTTTGAATTGAAACAGTTTATTTAGCCAGAAAAACACAGATACAGAATGGATAATAATAACAATATTAACATGGCTGAGCCAGTTGAGAACCTGGGCTCTCTTTGAGGCACCTGATATATACTATACATTTATCTCAAGGAAGTATTATGTAACATTTAGTATCATCTGGAATATTACAATAGCCTGCTAGTAATAAGTACATCTCATAGTGTTACCACGGTTATCACTTCAATATTTTTTATTTTATTATTTATTATTTTTATTTTTTATTTATTTTTTTATTAATATTATTTTGTTTATTTATTTATACATACACATACACATACATATACATATACACACACACATATACAATATACATATATATATATATATATATATATATATATATATATATATATATATATATATATATATATATATATATATTATAACCACAAGGGAAAAGAAAACACGAAGTTCCCAAGCGCTTTCGTGTAATTCACATCTTCAGGGGTGAATACAGTCTGCACTCACCCCTGAAGATGTGAATTGCACGAAAGCGCTTGGGAACTTCGTGTTTTCTTTTCCCTTGTGGTTATCAGCATATACCTGGATCACGCGCACCTACAGTGATATATATATATATATATATATATATATATATATATATATATATATATATATATATATATATATATATATATATATATATATATATATATATATATATATATATATATATATATATATATATATGCACGATAATTGTGTTCTTGTAAATATTTGCATATAGAAAATCGCAGAATAGAAATAAATAGGCTTATGGAGAAAATAGGGTTAGGTGCAGATTACTCGAAATCGAAAAAATTTAGTAGTTAGCCTAACACAAAGGATAGCACAGTCTAAATAAATGTTACATTCATATCTAATAATGAAATCATACAGTAAATGTAACACTTTACTTGATGGGGGAGAAGGGTGATTTTGAGGTTGATAAAATCAAGCTTCTCTTCAAGTGTTATATCCTTTCTTTTACGATCATCACCGGGAATTCTATCACCAGAACGCTTCTTGTTGATATTCTTTTTACTATATTCACAGTTAATACCACAAAATTGGAGAAATAGTAAGCAAAAATCGAGTTATAGCAAATAAGCGTTCGCGTTATACAAATATCGTTCCTAATTCATAAATCGCGTTAGAGCAAATTTGCGTTATCAAAACACGTGTTAAAGCAGAACTCACTGTATACACATATATACAGTTAACCCTCACTTTACGCGGTCCCACATTCCGCGTTTCCACGTTTACGCGGTGCCTTGTCAGAACCTAACGCGCTCACATTATGCGGTACGTGAACCCCATTACGCGGAGAGTGTCCGGCGCGACGCTATTTTTAGATTCGCCCCACCCGCCACCTGCCCGCCTGTGCTGCTCGCCTCTCCCTCCTCCTCCCTCTGCTTGGGCAAGCCGTGCGGTAAGGTTGCGCAGTGTGTGTCTTTGTTGCGTTATCACTGACGTCATATGACATATCGGACTGTGATTGGCCATGCATCCCTACCCCCCCTCTGCTGCTAGCTGTAATTGGCTTAAAGTATTATGATGTGTCCACCCGGGGGAGGGAGGGAGGGAGGAAAGACGACGCTTGACCTAGCCTCGGCAGTTTCATCCCTCAAGGCCACACCGTGTAATCGTGCATCCATTGTTCAGTAAAATGGCTTCCGCTGGACCACCACCCCCAGAGAGAAACCTTTCCTTACCTGGACCCAGCGGCACTAAGCCAAAGAAGACACGACGTTCCTTAAGCTACGAGGTGAAGTATACGATCATCCAAGAGTTGGAGAAAGGAACAAGGCAGGTTGATTTGGCGCGCCAGCATGGTGTGAATGAATCTACGATTCGAACAACAAAGAAGGATGCAGCCAAGATAAAGGAGCACATGAAGATCACAAAGTCTGCAGGTGCTTCTATGATCAAGTATTTTCAAAACCAGGTGCTTCTCAAGAAAGAAAAATTACTTGTGAGGTACTTGGTGCGTCAGGCGCGACGGAACATGGCGGTCGACACGCGCTCTGTTAAGGACTACGCACGTGAACTGTGCATGGCAGTGGCATGAAAGATGGGAATTACAGAGCCCAAACCCTTTAATGCTTCCTCTGGGTGGTTACAGAGGTTTAAGATCCGGAACAAGATCACCAATATAAACATTGGTGGTGAAGAAGTGAGTGCTGACCGTGCTGCGGCTAGGGAATTTCCTCCGTTTTCACGTGAGATTATGGAGGAAGGACAGTACAGTGACGATCAGGTGTTTAACATGGACGAATCTGGTCTTTTCTGGAAAAAGCTACCTTCCAAGTCCTTCGTTGTAAAGAATGCCAGCAGGATTCGGGGCCGGAAGATGCAGAAGGAACACATCACCATCCTGTTTACCACCAATGCCTCTGGTACCTGTAAGCTCAAGTTATCGGTGATCCACACAGCACGCAAGGCGCACGCCTACAAAACCATGGACATGACCAAGCTAAATGTCCACTGGCTTTGATGACTGTTTTGTTCCCGATGTAAAGAAATTCTGTGAGCGACAGAATGTCCCATTCAATATTTTGTTGCTGCTGGACAACGCACCAGGACACTCGCCCCTACTGTTAGATCGTCACCCCAACGTAAAAGTGGTCTTCCTTCCTCCCAACACTACGTCTATATTACAGACCATGGACCAAGAGTTAATCTGTAAAGTAAAAGCTGCATTCTCAACAAAAAAATTCAAACTCCTGAACGACTACACCAACACCAGGGAAGAGTTGCGTAACCTGAGTGACACCACCACCGATAGCAAGAGCGACGAAGATGAGGATCAACAGTTAGAACAGCAAAAAATACTCTTCAAACAATTCTGGAGAGTATTTAACATCAAGAAAGCTGTGGACTTCTTGGTGGAGTCATGGGATCAGCTGTCTATTGCTACAATTCGTCACGCATGGAGACATGTGTTGCATGGAATACCAGGTGAGAGGAGGAGTCAATCTGTGACTGGTGAGGTTCAGAATGTTGCAGTAGCAGTGGACCTTGCCAGAGAAGCTGCGCAGACTGTTACAGTTCCAGGCTTCTCCGAGACCACCAACGACGACATCCTGGAGGTGATCAGAGATCCTGAAGTGACTGCCGACGAGATGTTGGAAGAAGAACACGTCAGTGAAGAGGAGGAAGAAGGTGCGTCAGTCTCCGAAGAACACAATTTAAGTCATAGTGATATTAAGGGTGCTATGGAGTGTGCAGAGAAGATGAAGTCCTTCCTTTCCCGCGACAATGACGATGACCGCTATGAAGTCTTCCATACCCGGCTGGTGCAGGCTATGGAGCCGTACATCAAGGTGTATCACGACAACATCAACGCCAGCCGTCAGCAAAGCATAACAGATTTCTTCGCCCGCAACCCACCACAGCCAGCCCAAGCCAGTGATAGTGAAGATGACTTTGAGGGATTTGTCAGGGAAGCCCTGACAACTGTAAGTGACAGTGATGGTGATTCACCTAGTAATGGTGATTCACTTGAGGGCCAGTAATCTGCCCTCTGCCTCGGAACCAGCCTCCATCCCTGTATGCCGACCCATCTCTTCTACTACCGTGAGTGTTACACCTAATTTTTAGTTTTCTAACCTAACCTTTATTTTTCCTATGTTAACCTTTATCTTTCCTAACCTAACCTCTTCTATATTACTTGTTTTTCATACCATCATAAAGTTAAGATAAAATTTTTACTACAACATAGTTGTGTGTCGTCAAAAAGTGGAATTTGGGGATCGGCCTGGACTCCATTTCAATTAATCCCATATGTTATGTTGTTCACTTTGTTGCTCTTTCACTTATATATATATATATATATATATATATATATATATATATATATATATATATATATATATATATATATATATATATATATATATATATATATATATATATATATATATATATATATATATATATATATATATATATATATATATATATATATATATATATATATATATATATATATATATATATATATATATATATATATATATATATATATATATATATTTCATAAACTACACGAAAACGTGATAAGATAAATCTTGATGCACCACGGAAAATGGAAACAACGGAGCACCTTAGCTTTCGTCTTTATTCAAGACATCTTCAGAGGCAACTGGATTACATGGACAGAGAGAGGCTTAAATATACAGGGTGACCTTAAAAACATGAGGTCAGGTCATAATGATATCATCCACTAATCCCCACACCAACACACACATAGAGGAGCTTAAGAGAACGGGGTGACGTGACTAGTCAGGTCAGGTCAAAAATAAGGGACCCACAAAATAACTATCATACATCTAGATCAAAGGTTTTCAAAGCATTTTTAACCTTGGGCCACTGACAAATAAATTTATGTAACATATTATCAGTTTTGAACTAACCATCACTAAGGTTTATTGATTTTAATTCCTTAATCAAACTAGCTTCAACCAGAAGTCTTTCTGTGACACAAGATGATTTAAATACTTCTAAGCTTTTTTCCCAAGCAATGGGGTGATTATTATTCCTAACATGAACGAACAAGGCACTGCTTTCAGATGCTGTTCTGATATTATACTTATGTTGTTTGATTCTGAGCTGCAGTGTTTTTCCTGTCTGTCCTACATAATTACAATTACATTTGCTACATGGAATACAATAAACACTTCCATTTACATTCAAACTTGGACTATTCCTTATTAACATATTGGTAATGGTTGAGTCATACTTGAAAACAACATTAATATTTAGAAGCTTGAGGGACCGAACTAACGGGACAAATTCATTACGATAGGGCAGAGTCAAAATATTCTTAAGTGTAGGAACTTGTCTGGTTTGAGAGGAATGAAAGGATTTTTTAGCCCTTTTAAAACAACGATCAACAAACACAGAAGGGTACCCGAGTTTCTGTGCAATGGAACGAATGTGTTTCAATTCATCGTCAATAAATTCAGAGTCACAAATACGCAGACATCTTAAGAACATAGCAGAAAAAAACTGACATTTTGGTAGACTCAAGGTGATTGGATAAAAAGTGAATGAAACTGTCTACCTGTGTGGGCTTTCTATATACCTTAAATTTATAGTTTTGGCCATTTCTCATGATAAGCATATCAAGGAATGGAAGGGATCCATTTATTTCTCTTTCAATTTTGAATGTGATACTTGGGACAATATCATTAAGCTTGTCTAAAAATTCCAATGGGTCACTGTTTCTAGGCCAAAGACAAAGAACATCATCTACATATCTATACCAAGGAGGAATAAAGTCCACTATATTAGGTAGTAATCTAGACTCAAAAAACTCAATATAAATACAGGCTAGAGGAGCAGAAAAACCCATGCTCATGCCTCTGAAGATGTCTTGAATAAAGACGAAGGCTAAGGTACTCCGTTGTTTCCATTTTCCCGTGTGATTTTATCAAGATTTATCTTATCCACGTTTCCATTGTGAATTTACATGATATATATATATATATATATATATATATATATATATATATATATATATATATATATATATATATATATATATATATATATATATATATATATATATATATACTGTATACATACAGTCATGCGCCGGTTAACGTCCTAGATACGTTCTTGGAAACGTGATGTTAACTGAAATGGACGTTGTGCGAAATTACATAAACCTATGGGATTTATTCTAATGGGGGTTCCAGGCACCCAACCCCAAGTTTCCCATTTTACGACCATTTAGACCCACTAAATATATATACAGTATATAATGTTATGGTAAATATCATAAACACACATAGGCATGGCTAGGTTTATTACAAAGTGATGAAAAGGGTACGCTTAATACTGTAGTCCACAAAACATGTAGCTATGCATTTTTTATTTGGTCCCCCGTCAAACAAGTCCGTTTTCTCTCACATCAGGATGCCTGAGTCCTCCGTTTTCTCTCTTAATCTTAGAGTGCACTAGAAACTTTACTATTTTTAGTAATGCCACAGAATTTGAAATTGCAACCCCAATTGCAAGTGGGGATGCAATTGTTGAGGCAACTAGATATGTCTGATTACAGCAAATGTGTTATTGTCAATTTGTAGGCGAAAGATTTTATCCTCAATAGATGTTGGTTAACATTTCACCTGTAGGCAAATGCTTAAAAAAGCCTAAGTAAGAAGGCATATTACTTTAACACATAATATCTGACCAGTATGGGGAGGATCATCGTGTCTCCGTTGTGTAGTGGTGGTCCAGCAGGCGTCACGTTGTTGTTGTTTTTTTTTGGGGGGGGGGCACGGACGTATATGCGATCGGATGTTGTTCGGTCGGACGTTAACCTGTATATATATATAATATATATATACAGTATATATATATATATATATATATATATATATATATATATATATATATATATATATATATATATATATATATATATATATATACATACAGTATTACCCCGCCTAACGCGGTTTCACTTAGCGCGTTTTCGCATATACGCGGTGCCTTGCCAGAGCTGAACTTTCACTTTACACGGATTTTTTCCACATATACGCGGTGAGTGTCCGGCTCGAGATGCTATTTTTAGATTTTGCCCACGCGCCACCCGCCCGCCCGCCTGCCTGCCTCTCCCTCCTCCTCCCTCCGCTTGGGCAAGCCGCGCGGTAAGGTTGCGCAGTGTGTGTCTTTGTTGCGTTATCACTGACGTCATATGACGTATTGGACTGTGATTGGCCATGCATCCCTACCCCCCTCTGCTGCTAGCTGTAATTGGCTTAAAGTATTATGACGTGTCCACCCGGGGGAGGGAGGGAGGGAGGAAAGACGACGCTTGACCTAGCCGCGGCAGTTTCATCCCTCAAGGCCACACCGTGTAAACGCGCATCCATTGTTCCGTAAAATGGCTTCCGCCGGACCACCACCGCCCCCAGAGACAGACCTTTCCTTACCTGGACCCAGCGGCACTAAGCCAAAGAAGACACGACGTTCCTTAAGCTACGAGGTGAAGTACCAAATTGTTCAAGATTTGGAGAAAGGAACACGGCAAGTTGATCTCGCGCGCCAGCATCGCGTCAACGAATCTACGATTCGCACGATCAAGAAGGATGCAGCCAAGATCAAAGAGCACATGAAAATCACAAAGTCTGCAGGTGCTTCATCTATCAGGTATTGCCAGAACAGGGTGCTGGCAAAAGTGGAAAATTTGCTGGTGAGTTATTTGGTGCGTCAGGCGCGACGCAACATGGCAGTGGACACGCGCTCAGTGCAGGAGTACGCACGTGAGCTATACGCAGCAGTGACACGTAAACTGGGAATTGCAGAGCCCAAACCCTTCAATGCTTCCTCTGGTTGGCTGCATAGGTTTAAGAAGAGGAACAAGATCACCAACATCAACATTGGTGGTGAGGAAGCGAGTGCTGACCGTGTGGCGGCGAGAGATTTTCCTCCGTTTTTACGTGAGATTATGGAGGAAGGACGGTACAGTGACGACCAGGTGTTTAACATGGACGAATCTGGTCTTTTCTGGAAAAAGTTACCTTCCAAGACCTTCGTTGTCCAGTCTGCCAGCAAGGTAAGGGGTCGGAAGTTGCAGAAGGAACGCATCACCGTCCTGTTTACCACCAATGCCTCCGGTACCTGTAAACCAAAGTTATCGGTGATTCACAAAGCCCGCAAGCCGCACGCCTACAAGACTATGGACATGAACAAGCTTAATGTCCACTGGCTAACCGCACGTAAGGCGTGGATGTCCTCTTCTCTGTCCCTCTTCTGGTTTGACAACTGTTTTGTTCCTGACGTGAAGAAATTATGCGAGCAACAGAATGTTTCATTCAATATTTTGTTGCTCCTTGACAACGCACCTGGACACTCGCCCCTACTTATGGATCGTCACCCCAACGTAAAAGTGGTCTTCCTTCCTCCCAACACTACGTCATTAATCCAGCCCATGGACCAGGAGTTGATCTGCAATGTGAAAGCTGCGTACTCTGCAAAGAAGTTCAAGCTCCTGAACGACTCTACCAACACCAAGGATGAGTTGCGTAAGCTGGGCGACAGCGAGAGCAAAAGCGACGACGACAAGGAACAAGAGGCGGCGACTCAAGAACTTCTCGTCAAACAATTTTGGAAGAAGTTTAACGTTAAACAAGCTGTAGACTTCTTGGTGGAGGCATGGGATCTGCTGACTATTGCTACGATTCGTCACGCATGGAAACATGTGTTGCATGGCATACCAGGTGAGAGGAGGAGTGAACCTGTGACTGGTCAGGTTCAGACTGTTGCAGTAGCAGTGGACCTTGCCAGAGAAGCTGCGCTCAATATTACAGCTGAAGGCTTCTCCGAGACCACCAACGAAGACATCCTGGAGGTGATCAAAGATCCTGAAGTGACTGCCGACGAGATGTTGGAAGAACACGCCAGTGAAGAGGAGGAAGAAGGTGCGTCATTCTCCGAAGAACCTAGTTTAAGTCATAGTGATATTAAGTGTGTCATAGAGTTTACAGAAAAAATTAAGTCCGTCCTTTCCCGCGACAATGACGATGAACGCTATGAAGTCTTCCATACCCGACTGGTGCAGGCTATGGAGCCGTACATCAAGGTGTATCACGACAACATCAACACCAGCCGTCAGCAAAGCATCACCGAGTTCTTCGCCCGCAACCCACCACAGCCAGCCCAAGCCAGTGATAGTGAAATTGAAGTTGACTTTGAGGGATTTGTCAGGGAAGCCCTGACAGCTGTAAGTGACAGTGATGTTGATTCACCTAGTAATGGTGATTCACCTGAGGGCCAGTAATCTGCCCTCTGCCTCGGAACCAGCCTCCATCCCCGTATGCCGACCCATCTCTTCTACTACCGTAAGTGTTCCACCTAACTTTTAGTTTCTCTTAGGTAACCTTCATTTTTCCTATGTTAACCTTTATCTTTCCTAACCTAACCTCTTCTATATTACTTGTTTTTTCATACCATCATAAAGTTAAGATAGAATTTTTACTACAACATAGTTATTTGTCGTCAAAAAGTGGAGTTTGGGGGTCGGGCTGGGTTCTATTGGAATTAATCCCATATGTTCTGTTGTTCACTTAACGCGGATTTCACTTAGCGCGGGACCCTCTGGGTTCAATTGACCGCGTTAAGTGGGGTACAACTGTATATATATATATATATATATATATATATATATATATATATATATATATATATATATATATATATATATATATATATATATATATATATATATATATATATACACCTAGACCCCGACTTACGACGGGGTTAGGGACCCAAATCCAGGTCGTAAGTCCGACATAGATAAAATTTTTTTTTTTTAATAAATAATCTACAATGAAATACAGTACAGTAAAAGTAATGAATAATGAGGAATGGATACAGTGTGACTGAGCACTTACCTTTAATGTAGTCAGCTGAATGCACATGGGGCCCCCATAATTTTCTAATTATACATGGAGACTACATTAACTGGAAACGTTTCGGTATAGAAAATGCGTGTGTCATTTAAAATTTTTTATTTTTTTATTTTTTTATGTCTATATCTGAGGCGGTCGTAAGTCCCGACGGTCGTAAGTCCACGTAGTCGTAAGTCGGGGTCTAGGTGTG